>NC_135903.1:41496316-41733502 GCF_964194155.1 Cetorhinus maximus | reverse complement strand
TCCTTCAACCTTCTAAACACAAGGGTTTGTAAATCAAATAAAAGCAAAATACTGCAGATACTGAAAATCTGAAATAAAAACAGGAAGTGCTGGAAAAGCTCAGCGGGTCTGACAGTATCTCTGGAGAGGGAAAGGGAGTTAATGTTTCAAGTCCAACATCTCTCTTCTTTGGAAGATCAATTGCAAATCAAGTTCATGTAACCTGTTCATTTAACCCTTTTAACCCCTGTATCATTCTGTGCTGTACAACCTCTGAGCTCTATAAATCCTCACTAAGGTTAAGTGCTAAAAGCTGAATGTCTGATGATTCATAGTCACTCTTTGATGTTTCTTTCCTCCCTCCTCCCCAGTTTTTTCAAACCTGTCTCAAGAAGGGGTTCACTTCCAATGGTACTGCCTGTTCTCTGCTATCTCACAGATTCTGAACAGGGAGCTCATAACTCCAAGGGGTCTAAAAAGAGTGGAGATCGAGGAGGGAGAGATGGAGCTGTTATTGTCATCATCCCTGCACTGTTTGCAAAGGCTCCGATCACTGGATTGTGACTGCCTCCTCCCCTATAACAGCTATGTCACCTTAGCCCGGGCTTCTATCCTCAATGTGATGCTGAATCAGAGCCACATGGTGGGGGTCAGGCTGCTCGGTGCCTTCCTCACTCACTCTCTCACTCACTCACTTCCCTCACTCACTCCCCCTCACTTCATTCCTCACACTCCCTCCTTCACTCGTACACCCTCTCTCACTCGCTCCCTCCCTCCCTCACTTCTTCTCTCGCACTCTCTCTCCATCTCTCAGTTCCTCACCCTCTCCTACACAATTGGCCACTTGCTCCCCTTACCCAAGCCCGCCTCTTGTATCAGGTGTTCTGAGGGGAAGCACTAGCCAGGATCACTAACAGCCGACTGACAGGGGAAAGGATTAAAAATTAACATGTTGAAAATGGGGTTCTTCTGAAATTCAATGCTTTTGAAATTAAACTTACATTAAAATTTTAAATATGAATGAGCCTATTGCAAATAGGACTCTGAGCCTAAATAGAAAGGGGAGATGGGCTGAAACCTCACTTTTATTGGACAGTAACATTGTCCAATCTGAAAGTGTAAAGTTTTGCCATGTGACGGAGGGGTGCGCTGCAGTGGTCAAGCACCAGGCAGGTGCTCCAGTCAAGTGGCTATCTGGGAAATGTTAAACATTGGCCACACTAGAGTTCCCAGCAACCTTCTACGCTCTTACTGAATGACTAACCAAATTCTGCCAGAAGAGCAAAGTATGGGCAGTGCTAGCATTGCCAGGAAAACAATCGGTGCTTCCATTCAATCATGCATGCCAGGGTCTCCATTTTCCAGTGTGCTCTCTGTTCTATCAGGTTTATTTGGGCAGAGTGTGGACAGTGGTCCTGCATTTTCAAGCACTTGGTCCCATTTAGTGTCACATGTAGCTATTGTCCCCAGAGCTCATTGCAACAGCTTGGCCTCTTCCCTGGTCCAACAAAGCTCTTCACACAAGAAAAGCAGCTTCCACTCTTTCCAAATCCACCAGGAAGACTACCTGACCTGCTGCATGCCACCTTTAACCAGTCCTGAATCTAAAGGCATGGGAACATAGGAACATCATGTGTTTCTCCTATGCTGTCAACTCAATCGCAAAGGTAGAATTTAATCTATGTTTTTAATGAGCGTGCATTAAAAGTTGGTTTCTGCGGCCATCAGGAATAATGATCCAACTTTCATCCCGTCATCTAAAAGCTGGCATTTTGCCTCCCGCACAATTAAGTGCCCTCATATGCCTGGTTTCCCACTCTCGGGAGCTTCACTAGCTTCTGCCCTAAGTATCTGGTACCTTTACCAAGCATTTGAAGGAGCTCTATCTGAAATCCTATTTCCTTGGACAACTTTACCTGATGTAAGGTGTGTTTGCCGGGATGTGGTACTTGGCACCAGGGTCAAAGTTCTTTTCATCTCTTGGAACTGGTGAGCAGATCCCTTGGTACTTTGTCCTGGAAAACACAAGACCAGTTAGAAACTAAATCCCGAGGCAAACCCAAAAATTCGGATCAACCTCTTGTCATGGGCCACTTGGTGTCTGGTTGTTGCTTTACCTCAGATACCACCATTCATAGTTATAGTTCTCTGGTGAAATCCGCCCATTGAACACTCCCCAGCGCCACTGGTCAATTAGATATCCAAATGGGAGGAAGGCAATCTTTTCCAAGGCCATTTTCAGGAGGTAGTTAATGTCGCTTTCTGTCAAGGAAATAAAGTGATTGGATTGAGTAAAATAGAAGCTGAGTGATCCTTTTACCCTTGCTAAGGTTTTCACCCCCCGCCCCCCCCACCTCAATTTTCTTTCCTTTCCTGAAGGTGCTGACTCTCTTTTGGTTATAATCTCATAGACATCATAGCTCTTCAGTATCCTACCCAAATGGGCATATAGCATATTGGGCTCCACGTTACAGGAGGGATATTGAGGCTTTAGAGAGGGTTCACTTGGGGGCTAATTGATATGAGGAAATACAAATACAGAGAAAGACTTGAAAAATCAACCCTTTTATTGTTGGAATGAAGCAGATTACAGGTTGATTTAATCTACATGCTTACAATTACAAAGTGATGGGACAAGGCAGATATAAGCAGACTGTTTACAGTCATTGTAGCAAGGCATAAACAACATACTTGCCCTCTGTGCTGCTGAAGTAGAGAGGAGAAAAACAACCAGAGTTCCTGCCCTGATCACCATTCAGGCACTCTTTTGCAGTGCGTCTGTGCACAGACACAACTTGGCTTGGCTGTGTTGCAATTGCCTGTCAACACTCACTCCCTGTAACACCTGGGAGAGCGGTCCTCCTCTGAAGAAGTACAGCCATGAAACTATCCCCTCAACAAGAGTCAGCAACTCCAGGGAAGGTGACATTAAAGTGGAGGATGGGGAAAAAAAAATCAAGAAATAGTGACTGGCTGACACAAATTTGGGTTTCGGAAGCCTATTGACCAAAGGAAAAAGCATTTCTATAGTATTTTTCACAATATCAGGGTGTCCCAAAGTGCTTTGATGACTAAGTTGGAAAAGTAGTAGCCAATTTGTGCACAGCCATATCCCACAAACAGCTATGTGATAATAACCAGTAAATCTGTTTCACTGATGTTGTTGTTTGAGGGTTAACTATTGGCCATGTCACCCAGTAGAATTCCTTTGCTCTTGTTTAAGAGTGGGGTTTTTTTTTTAAACATACATCTGAGGGGACAGACAGGGCCTTGGTTTAATGTCACATCCAGAGGACGATAGCTCTGACAGTGCAGCGCTCCCTCAGCACTGAGAGTGTCGGCCTGAATTTTGCGCTGAAGTCTCTGGAGTGGGACTTGAATCAATAACTTTCAGACTCAGAGGCCCTGAGAAAGGAGGAGACAGTACAACATAGTGAGGAGGAAATGTGCGCACCAGGGATTTGCTGCTTTTAAGGAATCAGAGAGTCATGTTCAGAGGGAATGCTGCCCAAACTGACGAGCAGAAAAAACGTTGGCGAATAATCACAGAACATCCAAGATGATGTAAGTCTGTGAAAGTTTTTCCTTGACTTTTAATTGAATTAAAATTCAGTTTTTTCTCCTATTCTGTGAATTTGCATTCACTACAGTGAAGATTGTCATCATTAGAGAATGGCTACTGCTTTTCTTGCTCTACATTAATAACCTAGACTTGGGTATAGAGGGCATTATTTCAAAATTTGTCGATGACACAAAACCTAGAAGTATTGTTGACTGTGAGGAGGATTGAGGTTGAGCTGACGAGGACATAGACAAGCTGGTGGAGATAGGTGGCAGATGAAATTTAGTGCAGAGACGCATGAAGTGAAACAAACTAGTAGGAAAAATGAGGAGACACAACAAAGTAAACGGTACACTTCTAATGGGAGTGCAGGAACAGGGGTATATGTGCAAAATTATTGAAGGTGGCAGGGCAGATTCAGGAAATTGTTAATAAAGCCTATGAGATCCTGGGCTTTACAAATACAGCCATAGAGTACGAAAGCAAGGAAATTATATTAAACCTGCATGAAACACTAGTTCAGCCTCAAGTGTAGTATCCTGTCCAATCCTAAACACTGCATTTTAGGAAGTGGCTCTGCCAGGAATGTCTAAACCTATTTCTTTATTTGATTAGATAATTAGTTTTTAATTGAATCAATTATTTTAATTAATTGATTTATCTAGTTTCAGTAGCTGATTTATTAAAGTATTAGCAAGTTACAATGACAAAAGAACTCTCTCCTACTATGAATATGAAACAAACAGAATAATAAGTAATGCCCCCTTACCCCTCTGCTCCAAATCCCCAATTACACTGAATTCCAGACTTAGCACTCAGCTTACAAAGCGTACTTTCACAACTACTCTGTGCTTCACATCTTCTAAAGCTCTCTCTATACTGACCCCTCAAATGCTCTCCGGATAATACAGCATGGGTTGGATACAGACCGTAAGTTTCTCTTATTTTTTATTATCACTCTCTCTTTCTCCATTTCTGGTGGAAGGAGCCAGGCTGAAGGTACATGTGTCAGAATTTTGGATGAGTTGGGAGTGAATGGACAGTCAGGGACGGGAGGAATAGCCAGGTGTTACAGAGCCAGGTGTTACAGAGCCAGGTGTTACAGAGCCAGGTGTTACAGAGCCAGGTGTTACAGAGCCAGGTGTTACAGAGCCAGGTGTTACAAATTATTTACAACTCAAACTGGACATTTAACGCAACAGGTCGACACTAGTGAAAATTTGAGGTTGCAAAGGTGTTTTTTATTCTTTCAGGGAATGTGGGCGTCGCTGGCTAGGCCAGCATCTGTTTCCCATCCCCAATTGCCCTCGAGAAGGTGGGGGTGAGCTGTCTTCTTAAACCGCTGCAGTCCATATGTTGTAGGTACATCCACAGTGCAGTTAGGAAGGGAGTTCCAGGATTTTGACCCAGCGACAGTGAAGGAACGGCCAATATATTTCCAAGTCAGGATGGTGAGTGACTTGGAGGGGAATTTCCAGGTGGTGGTGTTCCCATGTGTCTGCTGCCCTTGTCCCTTTAGGCGGTAGAGGTCACGGGTTTGAAAGGTGAAGTCAAAGGAGTCTGAGTTGCTGCTGTGCATCTTGTAGATGGTACACTCTGCTGCCACTGCGCGTCAGTGGTAGAGGGAATGAATGTTTAAGGTGGTGAATGAGGTGCCAATCAAGTGGGTTGCTTTGACTTGGCTGGTATCGAGCTTCTTGAGTGTTGTTGGAGCCACACTCATTCAGGCAAATGGAAAGTATTCCATCACACTCCTGACTTGTGCCTTGTAGATGGTTGAAAGGCTTTTGGGAGGCAGGAGACAAGTTACCCACTGCAGAATTCCCAGCCTTTTACGTGCTCTTGTAGCCACAGTATTTACATGTCTGGTCCAGTTCAGGTCAATGGTAACCTCCAGGACGCTGATAGTGGGGGATCAGTGATCACAATACCATCGAATGTAAAGGGGAGATGGTTATATTCTCTCTTGTTGGAGATGATTATTGTCTGTAGTCATGTGGCATGAATGTTGCTTGCCACTTATCAGTCCCAGTCTGAATGTTTTTGTAGTAATTATCATTTTATTTAGTGTGCAATGTACCTTTAAGAATGACACTTGTTAAGGAAAATCATATGATCTGTAGTAACCAATAGGAGAGTAGCGCAGGCTACCTCATCAGTCAGTGCAGAGATAGAGTTGCAGTTGAAAGCACATGTGTAGTTGCTGCTGAGTATGTTGTAGATAAACTTAATGGGCAGGATTTTACCATCGGTGAGCAGGGGACAGGGCCTGCTTGCCGTCGTGTAAAATGACGCAGGATGACGACGGGCAGAACTCCCAATGTCACCCTGCCCTATTTAAATTTTCAGGAAGGTGGGGGCGCAGCAAAAGCAGCTGTGGGCCTGCTGACCTCTCAATGGCCAATTGAGGCCATTGACAGATCAATTAAAGTAATTAGCGGACCTGCCCGTCCAACCTTAAGGTTAGTGGGCAGGCCAGGAGCCCCGGCGGGAAGTAGAAAAAACACGAAACCTCATCCACATTTTTAATATTTTTAAAAGTAGAGGCGATCTCCCTGAGGCAGCACTTAGCCTCAGGGAGATGAAAGCGCTCTTTTGTGCGCATGCGCGAAAGAGCGCACTTTCGATTTTGGGATTCCCCCCCACCCACACAGGAAGCGCATAGCGCTTCCCTGCAGATGTCATGTAAAATGACGCCCTGGTGATTGGAGAGGGCTCACAAGAGCTCAATACAGCCAGGAGACAGGGGTCCAGATAAACTCCAAGGCAGTGCCAGTTCAGTGAAGCTAGCTGTCTAGCAAAGAGCTGAAGAATCAGCTAAATGAAGCCAAAGAGGCTATGGAAGCAAAAGTCACAGAATTTCCCAAGAAGCAGACAGATAATGAAGTCATGGGTAACTCAGCCACTGAGCTCAGGCAAGTTGAGTTTGCATCTGAGAGAAGTCTGGCCAATAGTGAAGTCAAAAAGAAGGCCGAGATTAAAGCCTGTGCTAGAAAGAAGAGGGCAGGTAGAAAGAAGATGCAGAAATACTAAGTAGTAACCAATAGGAGAGTAGCATGGGCTACCTCAGCAGCCAGTGCAGAGATGGAGTTGGAGTTGAAAGCACAGGTATAGTTGCTGCTGAATATATTCTAAATAAACTTAATGTTTCCACCCAAGAAGTGTCTGCAGATCAACTCTATCATTAATAGTACAACTCAGCCATCCTATAACAGTTTTCCAGGTCTTGCTGCATATGGACATGGACTGCTTCATAGAAACTAGGAGCAGGAGTAGGCCATTTGGCCCTTCGAGCCTGCTCCACCATTCATTATGATCATGGCTGATCATCCCAACTCAATAGCCTGCTCCCGCTTTCTCCCCATACCCTTTGATCCCTTTCGCCCCAAGAGCTATATCTAACTCCTTCTTGAAAGCATACAGTGTTTTGATCTCAACTACTTTCTGTGGTAACGAATTCCACAGGCTCACCACTCTCTGGGTGAAGAAATTTCTCCTCATCTCAGTCCTAAATGATCTATCCCATATCCTCAGACTGTGACCCCTGGTTCTGGACTCCCCCACCATTGGGAACATCCTTCCTGCATCTACCCTGTCTAGTCCTGTTAGAATCTTATAGGTTTCTATCCCCCCTCATTCTTCTGAACTCCAGCGTGTATAATCCTAATTGACTCAATCTCTCCTCATGTCAGTCCCACCATCCCAGGAATCAGTCGGGTAAACCTTCGCTGCACTCCCTCTATAGCAAGTACATCCTTCCTCAGATAAGGGGACCAAAATTGCACACAGTATTCCAGGTGTGGTCTCACCAAGGCCCTGTACAACTGCAGCATGACATCTCTGCTCCTGTACTCGAATCCTCTGGCTATGAAGGCCAACATACCATTTGCCTTCTTTACCGCCTGCTGCACCTGCATGTTCACGTTCAGCGACTAGTGTACAGGAACACCTAGGTCTCATTTCCCTCTCTCAATTTATAGCCATTCAGATTATAATCTGCCTTCCTGTTTTTGCTACCAAAATGGATGACCTCACATTTATCCACATTATACTGCATCTGCCATGCATTTGCCCACTCACTCAGCTTGTCCAAATCACACTGCACTATCTCTGCATCCTCCTCACAGCTCACCCTCCCGCCCAGCTTTGTGTCATCTGCAAATTTGGAGATATATTTAATTCCCTTATCTGAATCATTAATATATATTGTGAATAACTGGGGTCCCAGCACCGATCCCTGCGGCACACCACTAGTCACTGCCTGCCATTCAGAACTCTTCCTACTCTTTGTTTCTTGTCTGCCAACCAGTTTTCTATCCATCTCAATACACTACTCTCAATCCCATGAGCTTTAATTTTACACACTAATCTCTTATGTGAGACTTTGTCGAAAGCCTTCTGAAAGTCCAGATAAACCACATCCACTGGCTCCCCCTCATCAACTCTACTAGTTACATCCTTGAAAAATTCCAGTAGATTTGTCAAGCATGATTTCCCTTTCATAAATCCATGCTGACTCTGTCCGATTCTGCCACTGTTTTCCACGTGCTCAGCTATTAAACCTTTTATAATGGTCTCTAGAATTTTCCCCACTACCGATGTCAGGCTGACTGGTCTATAATTCCCTGTTTTCTCTCTGTCTCCCTTTTTAAATAGTGGGGTTACATTAGCTACCCTCCAATCTGTAGGAACTGTTCCAGAGTTTATAGAATCTCGGAAGATGACCACCAATGCATCCACTATTTCTAGGGCCACTTCCTTAAGTACTCTGGGATGTAGATTATCAGGCCCTGGGGATTTATCGGCCTTCAATCCCATCAATTTCCCCAACACCATTTCCCTACTAATACTGATTTCTTTCAGTTCCTCCCTCTCACTAAACCCTGTGTTCCCCCAACATTTCTGGTATGTTATTGGTATCCTCCTTTGTGAAGATAGAACCAAAGTATGTATTTAGTTGGTCAGCCATTTCTTTATTCCCCATTATAAATTCCCCTGTTTCTGACTGTAAGGGACCTACATTTGTCTTCACCAATCTTTTTCTCTTCACATACCTATAGAAACCTTTACAGTCAGTTTTTATGTTCCCTGCAAGCTTACTCTCGTACTCTATTTTCCCCTTCTTAATCAATCCCTTGGTCCTCCTTTGCTGAATTCAGTGTCTGAGGAATTGTGAATGGTGCTGAGCATTGTGCAATCAGACATTCTGAAGGTTTCAGTGGCAATGGAGCGGAGGCCGGAGCGGAGATGGGTATGGGATGGAAATAGACGGTGTTTGTGATGGAAATGACGTGTCTGCCATTCAGTCCTCTCATTTGAATGTTCTTCAGATCCTTCTGAAAGTCCAGCTAAATAGCATCCACGGGATAGTGTTGATTAAATGGATTTAATTAATAAAGTGGTCCAGCAGGTTTGTGGGGTTTGGAGAATTTTGATCATTTAAGCAACTGAGCCAGAAGGTGTTTGTTGGGAGTGCAATGTGAACATAAATGGTTAGTAGGGGAATAAGGAACCAAAGCAGGAGTCTGAGTTAAATGAGTGCATGCAGGGTTTTGATCTGGCTAAGATCTTGGGGTTGATGTGTTTTATCTATGAAATCATCAGCACAATGCTGAACGGAGGGTGAGGGAGGTGTAGGTCGTACATGCAAAGGATTTTCATTGAAACCTGTTTAAGGTTCTATCCAAGCAGAACCCTGGATAATCCTGAGTACATAAACTAGCATACCTGTCTGCCAAAAAGTAGCAATGTAACTTTTTAGAGAATGAGGAAAGGAGAATCTCTGATCTCTAAATAGTTTAACTAAAGTCCAGGAGGCTTAAAAAATATTCAGAAAACTCCCTGAGCAAATTCAGATCAGCCATGATCATATTGAATGGTGGAAGAGGTTTGAGTGGCTGAATGGCCTACTCCTGCTCCTAATTGTATGTAACACATTGGTTGCCAATGGAAGAGACTGCTGGAACTCCAGACTTACACATCCAGCTTTGCATATTGCACAGTAGATTTACATCGAACAGATGATGAATTTACGGTGTTTATTGTACATTTTTAGTCAGACTCCATTTGCGGAGGTGGATTTTCCTGCCTTTCCCTATCTTATGAGGCACAGAGCTGGTTAATGTAGGATGGCTTGTTCTCTTTGGAGAAGGAGGTTTACTAGACGATGAAGTAGATTAGCGATAGCCATCTGGATAGTCTCTGTGGTGAGGCATTCAAATACCAGATGATATTGGTTAAAAATTTGCTTTTCCTCTTCATTGTGCAGAAGATGCTCTCAATTTACGGCCACAGTGAAGGAGGAACAGGGAGGGAGGGCCAGTGGGTTAGGTCTGTGTACCCATAACTCCAGACTTGTTTTCCCAGGGGGTTCCCTAAATCCTTGGAACCGGGTAGTGAGACCCTCCAGTAAGAGTGCTGATGAAATATGAGGGACGCAGATGGTAGGGGGGCAGCACATTCTCAGCCCTCACTTTCCTCTCATTCTGGCACACGAATAGCCTCACAATGCTGAAATTTGTGCTGAGCGGACTGCAGAAAGCCACCCAAAGATTAAAGGAGGTGGAAGGCAAGTAAAAATTCACCCAACCCCATCCTCGCAGCCAGAAGGTCCCAGTGCCAACCTTTCTGGAGAGGCCTGTTAGATACACTCCTGTTCTTCCCCTCACTGATTCCAACACAAGGTTTCATCAAGAAATGCACCTGCACTGGGAGGTGGGAATGCCTTAGGTCTAAAAATTGAGCAAACTGCTGTTCCAGGAGAATGATTGGCCCTGAGGAGTGAGGAAACAGGCGAAAACCTGGATGAAGAGATGAAGAATAAGTTACCAGGGAAGGTCACTGAACAGTTTATGGAGAGAGGAGAGATAAACTGAGCAGACAGATCAGTGGGTGTTGAATTCTATCAAAGGGATGAGGCACACATGGGTACAACGTCCTTGTCCTGTTCCTAAACATTCCCCCTTTATCTTGTTAATTCTTACAGTCCTTGAACCTGGCATTGAAGGAACATTGAGCATCTTATCAGTGCACTCTGATTGCAGACATAGCAATCACTCCTTTCAATTTGTTCAACATTATGAATTATGTCTAAAAATAAGATAACCATTTCAAATTTCAGGAGTTATTCAACATGAGTTAAATGTCACTGTCCAAAAGCAATTACACAAGAGGATATCAACTACTGCTCAGCATTACAGTCTAGAAATACAACAATGAAATTTTGTTGCAAGACACTGGAGTCTTTTGAAATCCAGCCTTGGCTTTGCCTCATACCGAGTGTTTGTTGTACCTTGCTCTTTCTCTTATTTTCTCTAATCTTGGGGTTATTCTTCTTTTGGTACTTGTTTTGTTTTCCCCGTTTAGGGCCCTCAATAATTAAAAAACACTTGCCTCCATTTTGGTCATATCACAGGAGCAGAAAGTATTCGTCCAATTTCCCTTTGAAAATTACTATTGAATCAGCTTCCACCAGCCTTTCAGGCAGTGCATTCCAGATCATAACAACTTGCTACGTAAAAAACTTTCTTCATCTCCCCTCCTGTTAATCCAATACAAGCTGATTGGTGAAGCCAGAACCAAAACACAGAGATTTTCTTTATTGGGAAAGATTATTGACTTTGTTCAATCTCACAGCTCTCCTCCCACTCAATCCAGTGTCCCAGCTGTCACCGATTTATATGCACTTAAAGACAATTAATACCCATCACCTGATCCTCTTAATCTCAACAATGTAATTAACATGAACAAACCTTAACAATGTAATTGACATAATATTAACACCTCCGATTCTTTCAATTATCTTAAATCTGTGTCCTCTGGTTATTGACACTCCTGCCAGATTCTCCCTATCTACTACTATAAAGAGTTGCACAGCCTTTTGAAAGAGCTATCCAATTAGTCCGATTCTCCTGCTTTTTCCCACATAGCACTGCAAATATTTTTCTCTTTAAGTTCATATACAATTGCCTTTTAAAAATTAGGAGCCAATCTGCTTCTACCACCCTTAAGCCATAACGGGATCTGTTCTTCATTTTCTGGTTCGGTGAGGATTCCTCTTACCATTGTCATTCGTGGCAGATTCCAGTAGTCCAATTTCTTTCAAGTGACTGGGTGTGGACACTGAGAGTGCCATTACGTCTCCGATTGCTTCGTGGAAGCCTGGGTTGGCCCCACTCCTGAAGCTGACTGGTTGATCCTTGTACTGAAGATAGTATTCCACATGGCCCATTTCATGGTGCACCGTGAAGAGCTGCTCCATAGTGACTGTCGTGCACTGTTTGATTCTGGAAAGTCAGATTGGGGTGGGAGGATGGTTAAGGTAATCTTTTGCAATAGGGCCCAACACCTTACCTGTGGCTTTTGATCACCTCCAGAGAAAAAAAAACAATTGTTGACAAAGGACCAGTGAATAACCCCTCATTAATACCAAGACTGCTATTTATATAGCACCTTTCACACCCTAGAGCACTTTACAACCAATGAATAACTTTGAAGCCAGTCATTGTTGTAATGTAGGGAACACAAGAGATAATTTGCACACAGCAAGACCCCACAAGAATCAAGTAAGCTAATGCCCACATATTCTACTTTGGTGGCGTTGGTTGAGGGGTAAATATTAGCCAGGACACGGGGTGTCCCCTACTCTTCCTCAGATAGCACCATGAGATATTTTACATAGTCCTGAGAGGGCAGATGATTATAATGTCTCATTCAAAAGACAGCACCTGAGACAGTGCAGCACTTCACTGAAATGCCAGCCTAGATTTTGTGCTTGGGAACCTGCAGTAGGACTTGAACCCATAACCTTCTAAGGCAGGAGCGAAAGTGCTGCCAATTGAGCCTCAGCTGCTATCCAATAGCTTCATCAATGTTATATCATGCAACCACCAAAATGGTAAAAGGCAAACTAGATGGTCCTTGAGCTTACATCCCATGTTCCTAAACTTTTTGATCGTCTATACATTCTACCAACCTGAAGTCCTTCTGGTTGTAAAAGTCCCAAGCAGATGCATGGCAGACAACTTCCCTCCCATCCTTGGGTTTCTCAAGCATTGACTCATCCCAGAATTCCTGTGGCATCGGGATGAGCCCCAGGGATTCGAAGAACTTCTCCGATTCTCTGAACATGTGAGTGACATTCCATTTCTGTAAGATATTGCAGGAGAAAAGAGGTGAGGGATTTATCCCCAGAACAGCTGTCCTGGCACAAAGGGGAATGGGAAACTCATGGACAATCCGCAACACCTGCCTTCCGTGATCCTACATGCTTCATGTCCCACATTGTGACCTCTAACCTTCGTTCAACCATGACCCTAAAGTCCTCTGACCTCAACACAAACTTAACCTTGGACCCACCCTCCCTTTAGGTGAAACAGCCTTTTTAGTTTTTTATTTGTTGTTTAAACAGACATAACATTTAAAAAAACATGGTGATAAAATTAATGAAAATCAGCATGTGTTAGGGACAGGAAGGGATAGGTATTAACTGCATTGGTGCTTGCTGCTGCATTTCCATATTCATTTGCTGGTGTCCCCACTATTCTAATTCAATTAGTAATGAGCAAGTGACTGCTCATTATTGCTGGTCCATTTATTTATTCTCTGGTGACTGTGCAACTCCATGGGTTGTTAATTGTTAGGAGTTGATTTTTCAGGCAACTTTTTTGGTGGAAACATTGAACTTTATTTACAAGGCAGCAGCGGGTACATGTGTGCATTTAATTCTATAACCAAAGAGGAATTCTCTCCTCGAGGTTCCCCGTGGTGCTAACTCATTGGTTTATACAGAACATGTGATCTTAGAACACAGGATTATTCTTAAAGCTATGTTTATCAAAACTATAATTACTACATTCCTCCCCCTTTAATTTTTCTTGTACATTTTGTATTTACAAGGATATTTATCTCATGACATTACAATATTTACACAGATCATGAAATTACAAGTTCAGTCTTTCAGGTAGTTTCCTGGTCCGTGTGGAATGTCGTAGCTCCACGATTTCCAATTCTTTTGCAAGAACCACATTCTCTGGAACCGCATTAACATCAGGTACCTCCTTAGGCTCAGGCAGTTCAGTGTCGTCCACTCCGACAGAGACATCGGGCATGTCTATCCTTGGTTGAGCAACCTCAACAGCAACCACAGGTTCAGCAATGGTTACAGGTGGAACAGCATTTTATTGGGGTATCTTCGTTCTTCTTAAATGACCCATGTGCTTATGGGTGATCCAACCCTCCACTTCCACGTGGTACAACAATGGTCCGGTCACAGAGCTTACTCTGCCAGGTAACCACTTTGGTCGTCCACCGAAATTCCTTACGTATACTGCTTCTCCAACAGTAAATTGTCACTCGCGACTATGCAAATCATGAGTCGCTTTTTGGTTCCTTTGACTTTTTTCCACCTTCCCCTCCACATTGGGAAGTATCAGGTTTAGTCTTGTTTGAAGACAGCGCCTCATCAGTAACTCTGCATCCTCTTCCCACGTGTTTTCTTCTTTCTACCACAGAGTTTAGTCTCAGCCTTCTTTTTGGCTTCACTGCCGGCCAGACTTCTTTCAGGTGAAATCTCAACTCGTCTTAGTTTGGTAGTCGAGCTACTCATGATTTCATTATCTACTCACATCTTGGAAAGTTCCATGACTTTTGCTTTCAAAGCCTCTTTAGCTTCAGTCAGCGGATCCTTCAGCTCTTCCGTCTTCTTGGATCTGTTGGCTTCCTCCTGGAAACTTGAACATTGCTGCATCTTCTCTGCCAACTGGTCCTTCAGTTTGCTCAGAGTGACGTTAAATTCTTCCTGTTTCTCTTCGTAATTTTGCAGAGGTACAAACTTTGACCTGAGGGACCCTTGTAGCGTGTGAAGGTCTTTCAACAGGTTTTTCTTTTCTTTGCGAAGCTCACTCACTTCATCTTGAATTCTGTTATTCAGCAGAATCTCTCTTCTGCTGTTCTTCCATGTCGTTGTTTAAGACAATCTTCATTTCTTCAGGTTGCTGAATGGCTACACACTCCTTTTTCACCCTATATTGCAGTCCTTGGACTCTCCAGGCCCTTTCTGAAGTACCTTGTCTTGTTCCTTTTCCAACTCAGGAGCTCTTCCTGCTTCCTTTTGAAATCTCACTGGCCAATCAAGTTAATTTCCCTCAACCAATTTTGACCTAGAAGGCTTGGTCCTCTGCCTTCTAATACCATCGCTGGTAGATGTGCTGATTGGTGTCTATAATAAACAGTTACTCTGATGATACCTTTTACCTGGATTTCTTCGCCTGAGTACATTTTCAACTTGGCAGAGGTTTGTTCCAAATTTAATTGTTCAGCATCTTTATTTAAATATCTGAAAGTGTGTTCTCCTACTATAGTGGTAGAAGCACCAGTGTCTACTTCCATTTTTAAGGGTTTACCGTTCACTTGCAATGTGACAGTAATTGGCTCTGTCTTACCAGCTTTCATGCTGAATAAGGAGTAAATCTCAGAATTGGTTGTTTCTGGCTCTTCCAAACTACATACTTCATTTGACTTCGTTTGTTGCCAGGAGGCCTGTTTAAATCTCGCTTGGCAATGTTTCAATATGTGCCCACTTCTGTGACAAAAATAACATACCACCTTTTTAAATTGCCAATCATTAGGAGCATGATTGTATCCACATCAATAAAAATTATCCTTCAAATTTGCTGCTAAGCTGTTTCCTCTAAATTTTCGGTTAGCAGGGGCTGTTTCCTGCTTCGTTGCGGAGTCTCGGCTTTTCGCGTCACTTTTGGATGACCTTTCCCGCCCAACCAGGAAAATGGTGTCATTTTGCGCACCTTGAATCGCTGCAAGCTCTATTTCTAACGCTTTCTTAAAATCAAGATCCACTTCAGCCAGCAATCTTTGCCAAATAGCATCCTCTTGCACGCAATAGACTAAACGATCCCTGAGCATATCATTTACAGTTTCACTGAAATCACAATATTCCATTAATTGTTTTAACTTTGTCATATAGCTAGCAATGGTCTGCCCTGGGGCTCTATTCCGTGAATTGAACCTGAACCTCTGCATTGTGACTGAGGGCTTGGGTTGAAAATGGCCCTTAACAAGGTCTACTAATTCACTGAAGGTCTCCAAATCAAAGGCACTGGGAGCCATCAAGCTTCGAATTAAACTGTAGGTTTTACTCCCACAAATACTCAGGAGAATCGCTCTCCTCTTTTTGTCACCTGTGATTTCATTGGCTTGAAAGTAGAAAGCAAGACGTTCTATATATTGAGACCAGTCATCTGTGGCTGGCTCAAAGGGATCAATTCCACCGAACTGTGGCATATCGGATTTTAGATATCGGACTATTTAGATACTCACAATCAGTGGGGAAGGGACAGCACCAGATCTGATTTATCCTCCTCCCCAGCTTGTTATAGAGTAGATTATCCAGGCAACTTTTCTTGGTGGAAACATTGAGCTTTATTTACAAGACAGCAGCAGTGGCTACATGTGTGCATCTAACTCTATAACTAAAGAAGAACTCTCACCTAGAGGTTTCCTGTGCTGCTAACTCATTGGTTTACACAGATCATGTGATCTTTCAACACAGGATTATTCTTAAAGCTACAATCCTACATTTATGAAAACTATAATTACTACATTAATTCTCTGGCACCTGCTTCTCCAAAAATGTATTTATTCTCTGGTGTTTCTTCCTTCATTCAATTACTTGATACTTTTGTTCTCCTACCAGCTCTACTAATTAAAAAAAAATGTATTCTTCATTGCTGGCAAGGCCAGCATTTGTTGCCCATCCCTAATTGCCTTTGCATTGAGTGGCTTGCTAGGTATTTCAGAGGAAACTTAAGAGTCAACCACATTGCTGTGGGTCTGGAGTCACATGTAGGCCAGACCAGGTAAGGATGGCAGATTTCCTTCCCTAAAGGACATGAGCAAACCAATTGGGTTTTTACAACAATCCATGGTAGTTTAATGGTTATCATTACTGAGACTAGCTTCCCCCCCACCATTAATTGAATTTAAATACCATCAGCTGCTGTGGTATGATTTGAACACAGGTTCCCAGTGCATTAGCCTGGGCCTTTGGATAACTAGTTCAGTGATATTACCACTACACCACCATTTCCCCCAACTTATTTTCTGATTTGTGGAGTTATTAATTCATTTGGTCCCACAGCTCCATTAATCCAAATTTAAGAAGATAAGAAACAGGAGCAGGGGTAGGCCATTCAGCCCCTCAAGCATGCTCTCCCATTCAACAATGATCTTCCACCTCAACTTCGCCTTCCTGCACTACTCCCATATCCCTAATTCCCTTAGGACCCAAAAATCTGTCAACCCCTGTCTGGAATATTCAATGAATGAACTTCCACAGCTCTCAATTCAATCAATCCAAAGATTCGCAGTCTTTGAGTTTATTGATTTATTTTGCTGGAATGCTCACTGGCTGATGAATTTATCATTCCATGTCTGTGTACCACTCTATTAATTGATTCACTAGGTTAGTATATCTGTTGATCTTTGTATTAGTGAGTCACTGCTATCTCTTGCTTCTTTGATGCATTTTAAATTTGCTGCTGAGTTTGTTAGGCTGGTGCCTATTGCCTTATAAATAGATAATTCTGTAGTTCCCACCGTGCCAATGATTTTATTAATTGAAGGTCATTTAACTGTGCTATAATACACATACTTCAGTGAGTTTTTGATGTTATGTGACTTTGTGTTTAGTTTATGTTGTTTCAGGTTCTCTTTTGCAAGGATTTCCTCTTATTAAAATTTTCCAGTTCATTCCATTAATGCATAATCTCCAAGCTATCATTTCAGTTGTCCATTAGTTTAGGGTGCAATGTCACCAAACTCTTTTAGGAACATTCTGTGGGAGTTTTCATGGGGCTTTCTTGATCAGCACCTTGAATACTGTGTGTAGTTTTTGTCTCCTTATTTAAGGAAGGATGTTAATGCATTGGAGGCAGTTCAGAAAAGGTTTATTAGATTAATGAGTGGGTTGTCTTATGAGGAAAGGTTGGACAGACTGGGCTTGTTTCCACTGGAGTTTAGAAGAGTGAGGGGTGATTTGACTGAAGTATACAAGATCCTGAAAGGCCTTGACAAGGTGGATGTTGTAAGGATGTTTCCACTTGTGGGTGAGTCCGGAACTAGGTGGTACTGTTTTAAAATTAGAGGTCGTCCTTTTAGGACTGAGATGAGGAGAATTTTTTTGAGGGTTGTGCGACTTTGGAACTCTCTGCCTCAGAAGGCGGTGGGGGCGGGGTCATTGAATATTTTTAAGGCAGAGGTAGGTAGATTCTTGTTAGGCAAGGGAATCGAAGGTTATCGGGGTTAGATGGGAATCTGGAAATTGGAACAAGCAGGTCAGCCATGATCTTATCGAATGGTGGAGCAGGCTCGAGGGGCCGAATGTTCAACTTCTGTTCCTATTTCTTATGTTCTTATGTAAATTTTGGCGGAAATCTCTTGCACATATTGAGCTTTCCACCGGTTTTACACTGAAGAATCCCCCCCAATGAAATTCCCAATGAGAATTTTTTTTTGAATATTATAGATACAAGCTACTTGACAACTTCTTATAAATAATATATTATATAGATATGATTTCATGTAAGAATTATAGAAACAGGGATATGGTGCCTGATAATATATTTTGAAAGAAGGCTATAGCACATACATTTATATATATCTATAAACTAGATACAGTAACAAATACAATATTAAATATATAAAAATATGGTACTTTACATATAGCATAGATACAATGATATGGTACTTTACATCCATTATAGACACTGTAACATGAAACACATTAAAGCAATTCCACAACCAATGGATGAGATCTAAGCTCTGCAGTCCTGCCTCAACCAGTCGTGAATGGTGGTGGACAATTAAACAACTCACTGGAGGAGGAGGCTCCACTAATATCCCTATCCTCAATGGTGGGGGAGCTCAGCACATCAGTGCAATAGATAAGGCTGAAGCATTTGCAAAAATCTTCAGCCAGAAGTGCCGAATGGATGATCCAACTCTGCATCCTCCGGAGGTCCCCAGCATCACGGATGCCAGTCTTCAGTTAATTCAATCCACTCCACATGATATCAAGAAAATCTGAAGGCACTGGATACTACAAAGGCTATGGGCCCTGACAATATTCCAGCAATAATACTGAAGATTTGTGCTCCAGAACTTGCTGCGCCCCTAGCCAAGCTGTTTCAGTACAGCTACAACACTGGCATCTACCTAGCAATGTGGAAAATTGCCCAGGTTTGTCCTGTCCACAAAAAGCAGGATAAATCCAACCCGGCCAATTACTGCCCCATCAGTTTACTCTTGATCATCAGTAAAATGAAGGAAGGGGTCATCAACAGTGCTATCAAGCGGCACTTGCTTAGCAATAACCTGCTCACTGACGCCCAGTTTGAGTTCCGCTAGGGCCACTCAGCTCCTGATCTCATTAGCCTTGGTTTAAACATGGACTTAAGAGCAGAGCTCAAGAGGTGAGGTGAGGGTGACTGCCCTTGACATCAAGGCAGCATTTGACCGAGTGTGGCATCAAGGAGCCCTAGCAAAACTGGAGTCAATGGGAATCAGGGAGAAACTCTCTCCGGTGGTTGGAGTCATACCGAGCACAAAGGAAGATGGTTGTGGTTGTTGGAGGTCAGCCATCTCAGTTATAGAACATCACTGCAGGAGTTCCTCAGGGTAGTGTGCTCGGCCTAGCCATCTTCAGCTGCTTCATCAATGACCTTCCTTCCATCATAAGGTCAGAAATGGGGATGTTCGCTGATGATTGCACAATGTTCAGCACCATTCGCAACTCCTCAGATACTGAAGCAGCTCATGTCCAAATGGCAAGTAACCTTCTATATATTACAGATATATTATTTGATAATGTATTATAGAGAATGTATGTGATGAGGTATTACTGATAGAAGGATAGGGTACCTTCATACAATATAGATACTGGGGTGCAGTATTTCAATTGTTTTATAGGTACTGGACATAGCTGCTTACAAATATATGGCATATACTAACTGATGATCTCTTATAGATAAAAGGGTACAGTACCTGTTATATACATTATAGATAATATACCTGATACATTACCTGATAATATATTACAGATAAAGCGATAAAGAGCTTGATGCATAACAAGTACCAACTTACCTACTGTGGTGGCACTCAAATTTATAACTTCAAAATGTTTATGCTGACCCTCAGGCAGAATCGTCCCTGAATTGCACAAAGTTCGGTAGTGGGCGTGAAAAGTGATGTTTTTCCTGCCTGCGGGGGTGGGGGGTTTTCACGCTGTATTGTCCGCTTCCCGGCATGTCCTGCCTCATTAATAATGCATTCACGGTAAACACGCCGGATCGCGGGTGGGAGGGCTCGGATTTGCCCGCCACGCCATGACCTCAGTGCTTCCTCGCTCCGGACGCTATATTTAAAGCAGAGCACAGCCATCTTCAAGTCTTCAGACCAGGACCGCTCCATGTGACAGTTGGCCCCAAAAGCAAAGAAGACATTAAGCCCCAAATTTAGTGACGACTCACTGGGGTGCCTTTTGGATGCCTTTGAGACCTGCCACGATGTCCTTATCTCTGGTGGTGGGAGGTCCACAAGGGTCACTAATACGGCCTGGGAGGTGATGGCAGCGGCGGTCAGAACCAATGGAGAACAGAGGAGGTCAGCCAACGGGTGCAGGGAGTTGATGAATGCTCTCATCCGTTATGCCAGGGTAAGTCAACCACCTCATCACTCTCAACTCACACACACACAAACCCATCACACATCCACAGGGATCTCACACCTGAAGGGACAACACCACTAACTCACACTCACACCCTCACATTTCCATCAGGCTCATATCCTCTGCAGCTCGCGTCCTCACCCCATCCATGGCTCCGCTCACCACACAAACATTCCTCACATCCTATCATCTGCTGTGGCATGTGTCCTGCTCACACTCTCTCCATTTCTTTGCATACTGGAGAAGCTGGCTGACAATTGAAAGGAGAGGTCCCAGACCTGGAGTGGAGTGGCCCACATTAGGCCCCTCACTCACTTTGAGGAGGTGCCATCGTGCTGACTGGTGAGGACCTGGACCGTGCCTACACCTACAGTGAGGTCGGTGGCGAACACTCTCCTGAGGATCCTGCACCAGATCATCCCTCTCTGAACGCAACTGTGAGTTCTCTCTCTCCTGCTTTTGACTCTGCTGCCATGCACTAATTATCTCTACTTTGGTTCACAGGGAGCTCTGCCAAGTGACCGACACCCTCAGGCAGCCAGTCCCTCAGCTCCATCCAGGTCCTCACCTCCAGCCAGGAGGACACCTCCTCCATTGAAGAGCTGGAACTAAGCAGCCTGGAAGACCCGTCACAGCGTTTACCCACACCCTGCACCAGCGCAGAGACACACAACTCGGTGGGACCTAGATCTAGAGCAGGCTCAGATTCACATTCTGGTGGTCACCGCATGGGCACGTGTCTGCAGCAGGAGGAAGCAGGTTCAACCAAGCTCCCCGGCACTCGGAGGACTGCTGGGGAAGAGACATCTGAGTCAGATGATGAGCCTCTGGATTTGGCCTTCCAACTCATTGTGGAGAGTCAGCAGAAGGTGGGGGAACATCACACAGAGCCGTTGGAAGCCTTCAACAGAGTGGCACGTGAGTCAGAGGAGTGCATCTGCCTGCTCTCTGATGAAGTGATGCTCACATGTGCACATATGGAGGTTTCAAAGGGAAGGATGGAGACCCTGGTCCAGCACAATGTGGAGAAGAGCGCAGACCTGCACTCCATTGCGGTAGCCATGGGTGAGTGCCTAAGTGGCAATGCGAGAGGCAAACAGGGCACCTTGATGTCCCTCCAGGTGCTCCTTCCCCTCAGGAGACAGGCCAGGGCCCTTGGGCACCCAGTGGGAGGAGGAGCAGCAACTGGAAACCCCTAGGTCATCCACTCAGGAATCTGAGGCTGCCTACACACTGTGAGTCCCCTTTTGCATATGACCCCCTCAACGTCGTCCTTTGTCATTGCAGAGGAAGCAGCTGGCCCACAGGAGGGCAACCAAAGCAAGCTGAGGCCCTCAAGGCCTCGGCTCTCTAGAGGACGCACATCGAAGTCATCAGAGGCAACAGGGCCAATCATTGGACAGGTTGTCTTCACCCCTGCTGAGGATGTCAGGGCAGCACCTAGAAGAGGTGGTAGGCCTAGAAAAGTTAAGAAATTTTGAAATCAAGTGGTTGCATGGGTGAACATATTTTGTCACTTTATAAACTGAAAATATATTCACTTTCACTGAATAATGTATAATGTTGTCTTTTGGCTTCATTTGCAGGCTTTGTGAGTTCTCCCCCTGTAACCCCAACCCCCTCTAGTAGTCTAGCTGCGTGCCGCAGGATCTGGAGTGAATCTGGGGAGAGAAGTGTGTGTGTGTGACGGGGCCTTTTGGAGCCTCGTGCAAGCTCTCTCCCACGCACACAGAGCCTTCATCCATCACATTCATCTCACTGTCTTGAGCATTTTCAGTGCTGCCGGCTGGGGTTCTCCTTCAGTTGTCCATCTGAGCCGACTACCCACTGATCGCACTCCCAGCAGCACCTGTGCCCGTCCAACATGAGGCTCTGTTCCCTTTTGATTTCAACAACCATGGTAGTTGTGAAGCATACTGTTAGCTCCCCCATCCTTTCCACCCCCCCAGTCACCCATGTCCTTTCCCCCATCACTGTCAACTCCCCTGGTATCACCTTCCACCTCCCCACCGTCACCTACCAGCCCGAACCCTCGTCTTTCCAGGGTGTCCAGGTGAACGTGCATGTTCTCTACCTTCCTGAAAATCCCATCCCCATCCACATTGACCTCCCTGACCTCGTCCTTCCCACATCCAGTGTCCACATTTGCCTCCGTGTCCACACCAACCACCATCGCTGCCCCTTCCACTGGTACTGATGCACCCTCACCTTCCCACCCTACTGGCTCGCTCTGCCCCCTCTCACATTCACCATTCCATCCTACCACCCTTAGTTTGCTCCCCAGGAGGCTCACATTGACTCCACAGACCCCTCCATGTACGTTCACCTGGACATTCCATCCCCCCCTTACTACCTCCTCCCCCTTTACACCTTCTCCACCCCCCAACCTCAACCCACCCAACACCTTCACTCCTCCTCCCAATTTCACCTCAACACTTTTGCCCCAGGCCAACCTTACCTCCTCTGACACCTTCGCACCCCCTCCCAACCTCAGCCCCCCACCCCCGGCCATAACACCCTCACCCACCCCCCCACCAACTCCCATTCTCATCACCCTGCCTGGTACACCTTCCTCTCCCACTCACACCTAGACCTTTCTCTCCCCCATCGCCACCCACCTCACTTCACTGCTCATCTGTACCTGCGCTTGGCGAAGTCCCTGGAAGGTGGTGAGAGCCCATGGAGAAGTCCCTGAACTCCCGAAGCAGGTCTGAAGCATCAGTGAATTCGAAGCTGCCGCATGGAGACCTCCCATTATCCGAAAGCTGCTTTGCGGTGGAGCCATGTCCATGAGAACCCACGCAGCATGCAATGCACGTGTCCCTCCAGGGTCCGGTAGCTGTAGACCTCCAGCAACATCTCCTCGGATGTCCACCATCCAAGCAAGGCCCTAATGGTAAGTCCTGACTTCTGCGTGTCTCGCTTGTCCAGACGGATTCTGGACCCGTGTGTTTTCCGGTGAAATGGTAAATCGGGCGTGGAGGGGGAGGGGTGCAATTCTTACTTTGCATCCTATCAGCAAATCGGTTTCACGGCAGCTTCCAGCGCGATTCGCGATCCGCAATGGCGGACACCATCGGGTGATCCCGCTGTGATTTCACGCCGGCGAGAAACTGACTTCTGCCCCTCCCACTGAATTCTACACCCCCCCCACCCCCCCACCCCACCACCATCCCCACCATCATCCCCACTCGCCATCCCCCACCACCATCCCCACTCGCCATCACTCCTACTGCAAACGGGACTGGAAAACTCCGCCTACAGTCTCAGCTGTTTCACGTGGCAGCAGGTTAGGCAAGAGAAAATTGTTCAGAGCCCAAAATATTGCATGAAAGTTTTATCGGTTACGTAATTACCTTCACACAGAGTCAATCATCCAGATTTTTCTGTCAGAGATTCCCGATTGGAAATACTAACCTTCAAGCCCCAACATTGCTGCAATGTGGAACCACACAAGGCAATCAACTCACCTTTGCGACCATCGTATCAGTGACATCGATATTGCTTTTGTTTGGGAATGGGATCATCATGTCATAGATGTTGTTCCATTGCTGGGCCCACATGTTACCTGAAAGGAGGAGAAAGAGCAAGAATGGATGCCTCTGTCCACAACAACACTTTGGCCAGAATTTTATACTCTCCACCCACCAACCCCGGTGGGTTCTGAGTTGGCGGGGCGGAGGGGTGTCCTAGTGTGTGGCAAGGAGTGAGAAATTGCACAGATTCCCTCCGGGAACCATGACCTGGTTGCGATTTTATGCTGGTGCGGACAGGGCCTCGGACGGGAAGCCTGCCCTCGCCCCAATTAAGGACCTTAAGCGGCCACTTAATGGCCATTAAGGGCCATTTCCCGCCCAACCTCAATTTTTAGGCTGGCTGGCGGATAACAGGTCAGAGGGGAAAACCAGGAAATAAACTGAGTTCAATCTCAGGCTGGGTGGTGTGGGGGGGGGGCGGTGGTGGGGGGTGGGTCACCTCCATCTGAAGGACCCTTCTGGCTGGGGGCACCCTCCTCTTTGGGCCCAGTGACCTTCGTCCCCCCTGCCCCGGCCTTTTCGCCAAGACTCCAATTGCCCCCCCCTTGTGACTGCCCCCTCCCCCCCCCTCACCAAGCTTTCCCTACCCTCCCCGCCCTTGGACCCCTGCCACTTACCTGTCCCCCAGTTCCCGGTACTTAGTTCCAGTCAGCTCGCTGCAGTGCCTCTTCTGGCCACTGCAGCACTGTGGCTGGAGGGTCAATCTGGCCGGCAGCTCTCCAAGGCAGGACTTCCTCCCGAGTGAGGGCAGTCTGATGCCCATCAACGCTCGCTAAAGCTTAAACTGGCATTTGGGCTGCTGGAGCTGGCGAGTTGTGTTCCCTCTGACTCGGGATCAGGCCTATGAATTTCTATATTGCCTTTAGCATAATGAAATCACCCATGGTGCTTCACAGGAGAGCAATCAGGCAGAATCTAACCCCGAGACAAAGAAGGACTGGTGGCCAAAATCGTAGCCAAGCAAGTGGAGCTTTAAAGTGGGTCTTAAAGGAGGATAAAATAGCTCTGCTGGTTGGAGAGAATGGACAGGAAACAGAGAGTAACCTTCAAGTTGGCAAGCTGTTATTTTTGAAGTGTCACAAGGGTCAAGTGCTGGAGTTTCAGCTGTTTACAAACTATATTGATGACTTAGATGACTGAATGTAAGCTATCCAAGTTTGCTGACATGCAAAACTAATTTGGAAAGTAAATGATAAAGAAGGTCCAAACGCCTGATTTTTACTCTGTGAGTGAGCTCAAATGATGCCCAAAGACACTGCAAATGGATATAGAGAGACTAATTGAGTGAACAAGAAGGTGGCGGATGGAGCATAACGTGGGGAAATGAGAAGTTAGACACTTTGGTTGGAAAAATGTGGAAATACAGAATATTTTTTAAACGAGGGGAAACTATTAAATGTTGGTCAAAAACAAAAACAGAATTACCTGGAAAAACTCAGCAGGTCTGGCAGCATCGGTGGAGAAGAAAAGAGTCGACGTTTCGACTGTTCTGTTGAAGGGTCGTGAGGACTCAAAACGTCGACTCTTTTCTTCTCCACCGACGCTGCCAGACCTGCTGAGTTTTTCCAGGTAATTCTGTTTTTGTTTTGGATTTCCAGCATCCGCAGTAGTTTTTTGTATTAAATGTTGGTGTTCAGAGAGGTTTGATTGTGCTGGTACGAGGAACACAGAAAGTTAATATGCTGGTACCACAAGCAAGTATGTTGGCAAGTGTTGGCCCTTACTGCAAGGACATTGGAGTACAAGAATGAGAAAGTTTTGCTGCAATTATTCAGGGCTTTGGTGAGTCCACACTTGGGGCACTGTGTGCAGTTTTGGTTTCTATACCTAAGGAATGATATATTTGTCTTGGAGGAGGTACAACAAAGGATCACTAGATTGATTCCTGGGGTGAGAGGGTTGTCCTGTTAGGAGTTTAGAGAAATGAGAAGTTATCTGATTGAAGCAGATTGAAGTACAAACCTGAACTTTTAAGAAAATGACAACTGAAGCAGAGGTGTGAACTGGTGTAGTCCAGTAGCTGCAGATTCTTTTGCTTGTTTTGGGGGATGTTTATGATGTTGCTTGGGAGGCGTTTGGACCTTCTTTACCATTTACTTTCTAAATTAGTTTTGCATGTCAGCAAACTTGGATAGCTTACATTCAGTCATCTAAGTCATCAATATAGTTTGTAAACAGCTGAAACTCCAGCACTTGACCCTTGTGACACTTCAAAAATAACAGCTTACCAACTTGAAAGTTACTCAATTATCCCTACTCTCTGTTTCCTGTCCATTAATGAATCCTCTATCCATGTTCATATATTATCCCACCCCATTGAGCCCTTACCTTGTGCAACAATGTTTCATGTGGCACCTTTTGGAAAACTTGAGGGCTTGGCAGGGTAGATGCTGATAATGATAGTTCTCCTGACTGGACTGTCTAGAGTTCAAAGTCTCACAATAAGGAGTCGGCCATTTTGAATTGAGATGAGGAGAAAACTCTCTACCCAAAGGGTTGTGGGTGCTCAGTCAATGAGTATACTGAAAACTGACAGATTTTTGGACTTTAAAGGAATCAAAGGATATGGAGATAGGGCAGGAAAGTGGAGTTGAGGTTGAGAATCAGCCATGGTCAAATTGAATGGTGGAGCAGGCCCAAGGGGCCGGGTAGGTCACTCTTGCTCCTGTTTCTTATGCTTTTATGATCCTTGACTTTCAGTCAAACAGCATTTTTTGCTCCACTTCCAATAGTTTCTTTCCTCCAGATTGTTGCTTGCAGCAGTGTCTGTGATTTTAATCGTTACTTGCTGGAGACTCTAGAACAATCCATATATTTGTCTAAACCTGTGATCAACTGGAAGAATCTCCTGTTGAATACAACTCATGCTAACTATTTAAGCCCACTACCAATTAATTGTAATGCTTTCATTTGGAAGGAATGCTAGTTCTCAGGTGACAGTAATTACCCAATAGATGTGCAGGAATAGGTCCTCTCAGATTGATGTACTTGGATCCATATCTGTCATACAACTTTCTCCTCACAAAGGCGTGAAGATTAAGGTAGAGCGGTTTGAGCTGGTCATAGATCTTTTCAAGATCCTCTGCAAATGTCGCTGAATCGTACCAGGATCTCCAATAGTCTCCCGTGTCTTTAAATCCTGCAAACAGAGTCGATTAACTATCACTACAAGGCTGAGGGTGGAAGTTTCATGCCATTTAACAACAACGTGCATTTAAACAGTGCCATTAACTCACTCAGATATTCCAAGATGTTTCACAGGATTGTCATCAGACAAAAATTGTCAGCAAGCCATGTGAGGATATAAACTTCCTGGGAGTGGCAATGGATTTCCACTCCACTCCTAGTTTTTTAACCTTGATCTTTTTTCCATCCTGTCTTGCCTGACCTCCCAACTCTGGCCAGGCGGGATACGGGCAGTCCCCAGGGATTAACGTCGAGGTGCAGTTCTGTCAAAGGGAAGGAGGCCAAGTCCCTTTTTTTTTGACAGCACTAGCTGCCATAAACCAGGTAATTTAAAGGTCCATTGAAGTTTAAAGGTCTTGACAGGCCAGGGAGAAGGCAAGTGTATAAGGTAAGTGGGTAATATTTGGGGGTCTGAGGTTGGGATAGGGGTTCGGAGGTCATGGCGGTCAGAGGTCAGGTGTAGGTGGTGAGGCTCAGATGGGGTCGGGCAGAGTGGGTTAGCGGTGGGGGTGGGTCAGAGGCCGGGGGTTGGTGGTGAGGGTTGGAGGTTGCGGGGGTTGGGGTGAGAGTCATGCATTGGGGGAGGTGTGGGCCTCGGGTGAGGTGTCAGATCGGGTTGGGTCACATTGGGCCTGAGGGAGATTGGGGGTGAGAGTCAGGCCTGGTGGGGTGGGGAAGAGTCCCCATGGGGATGGGGTGGGGGGGGGGAGATCTTGTGGGTTGGGGAGTTCCTGTCGGAAGTGTAGTTCCTTGGGGCTGGGAGGGGTCTCGTAGGTGTGGAGGGGGGGGGGGGGGGGGTGGTGTTGTGGGGGGAGAGCCCTGAGGATTTGTGGGTGGTGGGGGAGTCCCATGGGGGTGAGTAGTTTGAGGGTGTGCAGAAGCCTTGGGTCTGTACAATAGTTACCTAGAAGATAGGAGATTTTAATCCTAACTTTTTGGTGTAACCCAGTTGGAACCATCCAAAATTTGCAATTTAAATCGCATTTTCCAATGGTTCCCAGTGCACAGCAATTGGAGGTTGATTTATTTGTGACAGAGAAGCTGGACTTAGTGCAGGATAGAACATGGGTAGCAAAACTTTGGGCCAATTGTAATATATGCAGAGTGGAACATGGCAATCTGTCCAGCTGAGTATTATTGGAGATTCCGGAGGTGGAAAGATATGAATGAAGGTGGATGGGGCTGGGTGTGGGAGCAGTGGTGATGGGCAACATTGTGTAGGTAGAAATAAGGTAGTCTTGTTGATGGATGGGATATGCAGTTTGAAGCTCAGTTCAGGGTCAAATTGGGCCGAGTGTGGACATTGTCAGGTTCAACTTGTGACCAAGGAGGGAGATGGAATCTGGGACTATAGCACGGAGTCTGGCGGGATTTGAACAGGTTAGATAGAAGTTACCTATCTTCCAGGTAACTATTGTACAGACCCACGGGATTCCCCACACACCCCCTGACTACTCACCCCCATGGGACTCCCCCACTACCCACAACCCCTCATGGCTCTCCCCCACCACCTCCCTCCCACCCGCACCTGCGAGACCCCGCCCACCCCCAAGGGACTACACTCCTGGCAGTAACACCCCAGTCCACGTGATCCACCCCCATCCCCATGGCGACTCTTCCCCATCCCGCCAGGCCTGACCCTCACCCCCAATCTCCCTCAGGCCCAATCCGACGCAACCCGATCTGACACCTCACCCGAGGCCCGACACCGCCTGCCCCCCGCCAATGCCCGACTTTCACACCTTTTAAGAAAAAGGGGGATGTTACACATGTGGTCATGCAGCATCATGGTTGTCATGAGGTCTGGGGTGGTGGAGGGGAGTTAGAACTTGCTATTGGCAGCATTTATATGGAGGCTGGCCTCAAGGAGATGTTGCTAAGGAGAAGCATATAGACAAGAAATGTAGGTGGCTAAGGATGGGCTTGACAATGGTAGCTTTGAAGGGGAAAGAAAATTATGCCATTGCTATGGTCACTGAGTGGCGTAGAGGTACTGTCACTGGATTAGTAATCCAGGAACCCAGGCTCATGCTCTGGGGACACGGGGTCAAATCCCCTCAAGGTAGCTGGTGGAATTTAAACTCAGTAAAAACCTAGAATTGAAATCGGGTCCCAGTCATGGTGACCATGAAATTATCATTGATTGCCATAAAAACCGATCTGGTTTGCTAATGTTCTTTAGGGAAGGAAGTCTGCTGCCCTTACCTGGTCTAGGCCCACAGCAATGTGGTTGACTCTTAACTGTCCTCTGAAATAGCCTGGCAAGCTACCTAGTTCAAGGGCAATTAGGGGTGAGCCAGAGACACCCAGGGGGGAACTGATGGGCTTGGAGCAGGGAGATAGGAGGGGGCTAAGGCAGCAAAATGAAAAATCAACTTGGCACATTTGGCATTTGAGATGAAAGTGGTGGAACTGAGAAAGAGAGTTGGGATAGACAATTTCCGTCAAGAATGAGTCTGGGATTATCCTTAATCCCTGGCACAGTTGGAATGTGGAGCGAGAGGCAGAGAATTGCTTTACATGATCCAACCAGGTGTGCTGGTAAATGACTCAGTCCTGACAAGTATTCTCAAACTTTTCCCTGCTCAAATTTAATGGGGCATGGTTGGGATTTGTACTGAGTGGGGGTCTGGACTACTCAGAGTGTGAGGCATGTGAGATGTGGGCCAGTTCAAGTCTTAGATCACACACATTGTTGTAGGGTGTTGGTTACAGTTCGGTAGGTCTGAAGAAGTCTTTGTAGTCATACGTAGGTTAACTGTAAGTCTTTAGAACAAGTCACAAGTATACAGTAAACGGTATAAGCTAGGAGCTGTCTGCATGCTTGCTGGTACACACGGCTCTGTCCAACACTCTCAACTGACTCTGGGTGCAGGTCATGTGCTGTTTTACAATACAGTGTGTGTGATACTGTACTCAGTCCCACATTAACCCTATACGTGTCAGACCCTTATAAACACAGGCTGGAGGAAGCCCATTTGTTGATTCCTGGGACCAATGAAGAGACATGTTTTGCCACCTGAAGAAAGATGAGAAAACTATAGTGTCCAACTCCAAATCACTGCAGTGAGGAAGGGCTTCAGTGCTCACTGACCTCTCACTGACTTCACTACAAGGAGTGCCAATATTGTGGTACCTGTTGTACTACACTGATAATGATGATCTCCCACTGCTGCCAACTATGTTGCAATATGGTGGACTATGGTGTCTCAACGATGAGATCTTGAGACTTGTATACATAAACATGAACTGTTTATTGTTAACCTTTAACTGTTTACATACCTAAGGCATGGTCATGCATGATGCTGTTACCTCCATGCAGGCTGGTTCCAGAGTATTCCTTCTAGACTGTTCTCTCAGTCTATTACCATGTGACTCTATACATCATACCATTGGCGGTGCTATTCTCCAGTCCCACATTAACCTTTGCTCTGCTGAACACCTTTACATTACAATGGTATGCAGACACATACAACATCTTACAACAGTACCTACTTATCATTGCCAAATCCCTGCCCAGTAGGTTATACTAACATTACAGGATCATAGTGGTTATGCTACTGGATGAATAATTCCAATGCCTGGATGATTGTTAAAGAAAACATGAGTTCAAATCCCAGCACAGTAGTTTGAGAATTTAAGTCTTCTGCTTTTAAGAATCTGCCAATAAAAAGCTGGGATCAGTAAAAGTGACCATGAAGCTATCAACTTGTCACAAAAAATCCAATTGGTTCACTCATTTCCTGTATGGAAGGATGTTGCTACTCTTAGATGGTCTGATCGATGTGACTCCAGTCCCACGCCAACATGGCTGACTCTTAAACCCTGATGTATACAGGGAAGTAGGGAGGGAGCAGGGGAGGAGTTGCCAGCAAACCCGATAATGTAATTTACCTGAGGACCTGTAAACTTTTACAGCAGAAATTGTTGTAAATTTTAGGGCTTCTGGCAGCCAGATTGAAAGGCTGGTTCAGCTGTTGGATGGGAGGGTCTGCAGGATCTGGCCACAGCTGGGGAGTGGGGTGGAGGGAAGGATGCATTGAGATTTGGGATGGGGTCAGTCGGCGGGACCCAAGGATCCCAAAGATTGGGAGGGGTGGAACAATCAGCAACCAGGGCCCATGCATGGGTCACAGGGGTCAATTGCGGAGGGGGGTCCAATATTGGGGTGGGGGGGAGGGGTTCTGATACCGGGGTGTCGGACCATATGGAGTGGGAAACTTAAGAGGCTGGGGAAAAGCACTCCTGCTCCTCCTGAACTGCAAGCAATGCTGGGAAGGCTCTTACTTGCAGCTTCCAGCTCCTAGCACCTTGCTCCCTGGGAAACCTGACCCGTCAAACACAGTCAAAGCTGAAGCTGGTCACATGATTAAAATATTTAATGAATTGATCCCTCCAGTAAAACCAGAGTTGGAGTTGGGTTTTCTGTTTTTAATCTTCTCATCCCACTCCTCTCCTACCCATTATGAGGTTGGGCGGGGGCACTTAGAGACCCACTCTTAACATCAGCAAGATAAGAGCAAAACTTCTGGGCTGAGATAAAGCATGCTTCAGAAAATCAATTGAAAGACATTAGTGCTCTCAAGAAGGAATAGACTCTGACCTATTATTCCTGGTCTGAGAAAAACACAGGAATTTTCAACATTGCTGCCAACCTCTTCCTAGGAGGCAGCAGCCATGTCTGACTGTTATATGGGATTCACTTTATTGGGGTAAAGTTACTTACCATCCATTTGAGAGGCTTTATTACTCATCTTTACAAATTCAGGGTACTTGCTTCTCAGTGCATTTCCTGCGCTGTTGTGCCATCCTTGCCACACATACAGCAGCTTTTGGTAACTCCGAGATGTTGCCATTGTATCCACAAGATCTGGAACATGAGAAACAGGCAGTTTATAGGCACATTGATAGAAACAGCAGCGTTAGAAGATGTGGCAGAGAGATACATCAGGGTCACCGACGCTTGTGTCGGATAAAGGAACAATTCCTAATTCAGGCAACCTGTGTCCCATCAACCACTCTCAGGACAGGCACAGCATGAGGTTAGATAAAGAGTAAAGCTCCCTCTACACTGTCCCATCAAACACTCCCAGGGCACGTACAGCACAGGGTTAGATACAGAGTAAAGCTCCCTCTACATTGTCCCCACCAAACACTCCAAGGGCACGTACAGCACAGGGTTAGATACAGAATAAAGCTCCCTCTACATTGTCCCCATCAAACACTCCAAGGGCAGGTACAGCACAGGGTTAGATACAGAGTAAATCTCCCTCTACACTGTCCCCATCAAACACTCCCAGGACAGGTACAGCACGGGGTTAGATACAGGGTAAAGTTCCCTCTACAGTGTCCCCATCAAACACTCCCAGGACAGGTACAGCACGGGGTTAGATACAGAGTAAATCTCCCTCTACACTGCCCCCATCAAACACTCCCAGGACAGGTACAGCACAGGGTTAGATACAGAGTAAATCTCCCTCTACACTGTCCCCATCAAACACTCCCAGGGCAGGTACAGCACAGGGTTAGATACAGAGTAAATCTCCCTCTACACCGTCCCCATCAAACACTCCCAGGGCAGGTACAGCACGGGGTTAGATACAGAGTAAATCTCCCTCTACACTGTCTCCATCAAAGACTCCCAGGACAGGTACAGCACAGGGTTAGATACAGAGTAAATCTCCCTCTACACTGTCTCCATCAAAGACTCCCAGGACAGGTACAGCACGGGGTTAGATACAGAGTAAATCTCCCTCTACACTGTCTCCATCAAAGACTCCCAGGACAGGTACAGCACGGGGTTAGATACAGAGTAAATCTCCCTCTACACTGTCTCCATCAAAGACTCCCAGGAGAGGTACAGCACGGGGTTAGATACAGAGTAAATCTCCCTCTACACCGTCCCCATCAAACACTCCCAGGGCAGGTACAGCACAGGGTTAGATACAGAGTAAATCTCCCTCTACACCGTCCCCATCAAACACTCCCAGGGCAGGTACAGCACGGGGTTAGATACAGAGTAAATCTCCCTCTACACTGTCTCCATCAAAGACTCCCAGGACAGGTACAGCACGGGGTTAGATACAGAGTAAATCTCCCTCTACACTGCCCCCATCAAACACTCCCAGGACAGGTACAGCACAGGGTTAGATACAGAGTAAAGGCTGCCTCTACACTGTCTCCATCAAAGACTCCCAGGACAGGTACAGCACAGAGTTAGATACAGAGTAAATCTCCCTCTACACTGTCTCCATCAAACACTCCCAGGGCAGGTACAGCACGGGGTTAGATACAGAGTAAATCTCCCTCTACACTGTCTCCATCAAACACTCCCAGGACAGGTACAGCAGGGGGTTAGATACAGAGTAAATCTCCCTCTACACTGTCTCCATCAAACACTCCCAGGGCAGGTACAGCACGGGGTTAGATACAGAGTAAATCTCCATCTACACCAAGGTGGAAGCCCCGGCCCGGGCCCTGGAACTTTGTCATCTGGCCTGCGGTGAGATTTCAAAAAACATATCACGTGCATGTGAATCATATGTCTCCACCATTTTAGGCCTCCCACTTCTCAGCCCATCCCCTGAGAGCTGGGGAAATCTGGCCCAGTCACTTCGAATCTTGGAAACCAAGGAGAACCAGAACGCCAAAGTCTGAATGGGCAGGAGCTGCTTGAGCTCCAGCCTTTGAGTGGGTTGAAGGTAACGCAGCCACAAGCCCCGGTCCGGTGGGGACTTCATTCCGCACACACTATTCGCACCATTTCAGAAGCAGCTCCCTCTCGCCAGACACAATGAAGATCAGCCTGGTGGAGACTGAGTTCATTTTCTGGCTGCACTCCTCTCGAACAGCACCACGCGATGTTCGGAGATTTCTGCGTAACTGTGGAAGGCAGGCAACTAGCCGTATTCCCCCTTTGATGGAGCAAAGGTCGGCAGCATTGAGATTAGTGCAAATCCCTCGGGGAGCCTGAGAGTAGTCTGCCAGGAGTATTGAGCAATCCTCAATACAGAAAGTAATTTTTTAGGTGGAATTTTATTAAATGTCCCACTGCTTCCTTCCAGCTCTTTTGTTCTGACATTTGCCCCAGAATCCTCTGTTCCCACACAATACATGTGCTCGGGGTTTCGCTGCACATGGTGTTCTCACAGTTTTTAAAAAAAATAAAAATAAAACATGACGACTGCAAAGAGAGGAAGAAAAGTGGATGCAGAGCGTCGTGTTTTTAATGGAAAATGGACAAACGATTATTTTTTCCTGGAGGTGAAAGGCAAAGCTGTGTGTCTGATTTGGGGAGAAGCGATTTCTGTCAGGAGAAAAGTTAACGTAGAAAAGACACTACAGCACGAAGCACATCAAATATGAGGAATTTCAAGGACAAGTGTGAGTGGACAAAATTAAAGCGCTTAAAAAGAATGTGAGTGCGCAGCAAGCAATCTTCACAAGACCGACAAAGGTGGTGGAAAGTGTGACGCAAGCCGATTATGTGGTGTGTGAACTTATCACAAAATGGGGCCAGGCCTCATTCAGAAAGAGAGTTTGTAAAGGAGTGCATCATTGCGACCGCAGCTTTACTGGCTCCAGAGAAAATCCAGTTATTTGAGAATGTGAGCGTATCTCGCAGGATCGTATCAGATCGAATTAATGATGTGGCTAGAGACATTGAAAAGCTTCTGAAAGATTCAGCGGCTGATTTCGAGTTTTACTCTCCAGCCATTGATGAGACGACAGGCAAGACAAATACAACTGGTGATCATTCTGCGTGGAATCACAGCAGATTTTGAGATTCGAGAGGAATCGCTTGCTTTAATGGCAATGCATGACACCACCAAAGGTGAAGATATGTTTGAGGAGGTCACACCGGCAATGCACGAGGTTCAGTTATCATCTGAAAAATTAAGCGGTCTTAATAGTGGTGGTGCTTCAGCAATGGTTAGATCTCAAAAGGGATCAGTTGCTCTAAACAAGAAAGAAATGAAACTCCTCAACTCTGATCCAAGTAAGTTGATTGTACGTCACCGCACCATTCATCAGGAGAATCTATGCGTGCAGTCCGTGTGACTGAGCAACATAATGTGGACAGTAGCATTAAGCATTAACTTCATTAAAGGTAGAGGGTTAACCGGCTGTCACTTTAAAGAGTTATTGAAAGACCTTGAATCAGAGTACAGTGATTTAGTTTACTATCATGTAATGCAATAGCTCAGCTGGGGCGGGCGGGGGTGGTGGTGGGGGGGGTGGGGGGGTGGTGGGGGTGTGGGGGGGGTGGGTGGGGTGGGGTATGCCGATGCGGTTTTATGAACTCAGTGACGAAGTGAAATTTTTCATGGAGCCAAAAGGAAAACCTGTGACCAAGCTGAGCGACAACAAATGGCTGTTTGACTTGGTTTTCATGGTCGACATTACGCAGTATCTGTCTGAGCTCAATGTCAAATTGTAAGGGCCTAACCAGATTCTTATTCCTTTCCTTTCAAATGTGAAATCATCTGAAGCCAAATTAAAGCTGTGTAAATGCAACTGGAAAAGGGGCAACACGGTGCATTTTCCTACCCTTCAGAAACAAAAACTTGCAACAAGGGTGGAGTACGCCAGGCAGTGTGCAAATTTACTGCAAAAATGTTGTGAGTGATTTCAAGACCTAAACATGAAGGAACTGGAATTAAACATTTTTGTCCCACTGCTCAATATGGAAGTAGCCAATGTACCTGAAAAACTTCAACATGAAGTTATAGAACGGCAAAGCAACATTGAACTTAAGGCCAAATACAATAACCTGCCTCTGCTGGAATTCTACAGACTCCATATCGGTGCCAATGAATTTCCAAACTTGAGGAGACATGTGCTGAAAGTTGCATCGCTGTCTGGAACTATATTCTGCTGGGAGCAGATTTTTCCAAAAATTTGTTTCACAAAGAACTGTCTGTTTGCCAAATTAACAGACCGTGAAATTGGAAAGCCAGTTGCGAGTAGCAGCATCATCAGTGCCAGCAGACATAACAAGGCTCATTAAGGAAAAGCAAATTCAGACATCACATTAAAGCAGTGGGTGAGTTCAATATTTAGACCATAAGACATAGGAGCAGAAATTAGGCCATTCGGCCCATCGAGTCTGCCCCGCCATTCAATCATGGCTGATAAGTTTCTCAACCCCATTCTCCCGCCTTCTCCCCGTAACCTTTGATCCCCTTACCAATCAAGAACCTATCTATCTCGGTCTTAAATACACTCAATGACCTGGCCTCCACAGCCTTCTGTGGCAATGAATTCCATAGATTCACCACTCTCTGGCTAAAGAAGTTTCTCCTCATCTCTGTTCTAAAAGGTCTTCCCTTTACTCTGAGGCTGTGCCCTCGGGTCCTAGTCTCTCCTACTAATGGAAACATCTTCCCCACGTCCATTCGATCCAGGCCTTTCAGTATTCTGTAAGTTTCAATCAGATCCCCCCTCATCCTTCTAAACTCCATTGAGTATAGAGCCAGAGTCCTCAAATGTTCCTCATATGTTAAGCCTTTCATTCCTGGGATCATTCTCGTGAACCTCCTCTGGACCCTCTCCAGGGCCAGCACATCCTTCCTGAGATACGGGGCCCAAAATTGCTCACAATATTCTAAATGTGGTCTGACCAGAGCCTTATAAAGCCTCAGCAGCACATCCCTGCTTTTATATTTTAGTCCTCTCGAAATAAATGCCAACATTGCATTTGCCTTCCTAACTACCGACTCAACCTGCAAGTTAACCTTAAGAGAATCCTGGACTAGGACTCCCAAGTCCCTTTGCACTCCAGATTTCTGAATTCTCTCCCCATTTAGAAAATAGTCTATGTCTCTATTCTTCCTACCAAAGTGCATGACCTCACACTTCCACATGTTGTATTCCATCTGCCACTTCTTTGCCCATTCTCCTAACGTGTCCAAATCCTTCTGCAGCCTCCCCGCCTCCTCAATACTACCTGTCCCTCCATTTATCTTTGTATCATCTGCAAACCTAGCCAGTATGCCCTCAGTTCCTTCATCTAGATCATTAATGTATAAAGTGAAAAGTTGTGGTCCCAACACTGACCCCTGCGGAACTCCACTAGTCACCAGCCGCCATCCTGAGAAGGACCCCCTTATCCCCACTCTCTGCCTCCTGCCAGACAGCCAATCTTCTATCCATGCTAGTACCTTGCCTCTAACACCATGGGCTCTTATCTTACTGAGCAACCTCCTGTGCGGCACCTTGTCAAAGACCTTCTGGATGTCCAATTAGATAACATCCATTGGCTCTCCTTTGTCTAACTTGCTCGTTACCTCCTCAAAGAATTGTAACAGATTTGTCAGGCATGACCTCCCATTGATGAAACCATGCTGACTTTGCCCTATTTTACCATGCACTTCCATGTATTCTGAAATCTCATCCTTGATAATGGACTCTAAAAGGCTAATCGGCCTGTAATTTCCCGTCTTTTGCCTCACTCCCTTCTTAAACAGGGGGGTTACATTAGCGATTTTCCAGTCCTCTGGGACCCTCCCTGACTCCAGTGATTCCTGAAAGATCACCACTAACGCCTCCACTATCTCTTCAGCTATCTCCTTCAGAACTCTGGGGTGTAATCCATCTGGTCCAGGTGATTTATCCACCTTCAGACCTTTCAGTTTTCCTAGCACCTTCTCCTTGGTAATGGCCACCATACTCACCTCTGCCCCCTGACTCTCTTGAACTTTGGGGATGTTACTCGTGTCTTCCACTGTGAAGACTGATGCAAAGTACCTATTCAGTTCCTCCGCCATCTCTTTGTTCCCCACTACTACTTCTCCAGCGTCATTTTCCAGCGGCCCAATGTCCACTTTTGCCTCTCTCTTACCCTTTATATATCTAAAAGAAATTTCTGTATTCTCTCTTAAAAAAATAAATTAAGTTGGTTTTTATGTGTGAGTAGCCCTTAATAAGAAAAAGGTTCCCACCCCTTCTCTACACTATCCCTATCAAACAGTCCCAGGGTGGGTATAGCATGTGTTAGATACAGTATAAAGCTCCCTCTACATTGTCCCCATCAGACACTTGCAGGACAGGTACAGCACAGGGATAAATAAAGAGTAAAGCTCCCTGTACACTGTCCCCATCAAGCACTTGCAGGACAGGTACAGCATGGGGTTAGATACAGAAGAAAGCTCCCTCTACACTGTCCTCATCAAACACTCCGAGGGCAGGTGGAGCAAGGGGTTAGATACAGATTGAAGCTTCCTCTACACTGTCCCCATCAAACACTCCCAGGGTGGGTATAGCACGTGTTAGATACGGTATAAAGCTCCCTCTACACCCTCCGCACTGACCCCATCAATTACTACCAGGACAGGTACAGCACGGTGTTGGATACAGAGTAAAGCTCCCTCTACACCAGGGGTCGCCAATCTTTCCTTTAATGAGAGCTACTTCTGATTAATGAAAAGTATCCTGAACTACTAAAACATGTATTGAAAGTATATGGATTGATAAGGGTACAAATTATGCTCTTACAGTTGAATTACAAACATATATATTTAAAATGAAGAAAATTGATTCTTAACCTTTATTTCAGTGTGAAACTGGATACTCCATGGTGTCTACCAGTACTGTGTAATCTGGTGTGTATCCTGAGAGAGCAGCTCTGATGGAGTCATTCAGATGCTCGTTGTCAGACATGTTGGAAATTTGGGTTTGATGAAGTTCATGTCGGAAAAGACGGATTTGCATAGATAGGCAGAACCAAACAGGGAAGCGGCTTTCATTGCTGCTGTGCAATGTCACTGTACTCCTCGGAATCCACGAGACTCCAGAAATTAGTGGCAGATTGCTTTGATTTCAACTGAATGTCATTTTGAAGGCTGACAATCTCCATTTCCATAGTGGCACAATTCAGGTTAAACAGCACACTAATTTGTTCAGAGATCTCACTAACATCTACCTCTATGAAGGGGTTTGAGCAGGGCTCCAGCTGCTCAAAGTCACTAAGCCTGTCGTTGAACTCTAGGCCAAGCCTGGTCAGGAGTTCACGGTGCTCGGCAATGTCCAGGAGCCCAGCAGCAGCTTCAGTTTATGCCTGTGTTTGGAGCACAGAAGGAAAGTGTTGCATTTTCCTCTTCTGCACTTACTGTTAACCAGGAGGTTAATTTCGACTTGAAAGCTTTCACTGCACTAATCATGTCAGCAGTTGCTTGTCTTTCCCTTGCAATTCACAGCTCAGGGTGTTCAATTTCTCTGTCACATCTGTGAGAAAAGCCAAATCAATCAGCCGCACAATGTTTGATAATTGGGTGGTACCTTCGTTTCTTGACTCCATGAAAGCTTTGATTTCTGGCAAAAGTGAAAGAAATCAATGCCATTATATTTCCACCGGCCAAGCGAGCGGATATCAGTGTGCAGCAAAAGGTCGCCATACGCGGCTGACAATTCGTTGAGAAATGACTTGAAGCTCCGGTGCTGTTTGGCCTTTGCACAAATCGAATTAATAATTCTAACAACAGGAGACATAAGGTGATCAAACCCCACTGCTTTGGCCTATTGGTGCAGTGGTAGCTCAAGAAACAAGGGAAATCGGGGTCTGCTTTCCAACTTGCATTGAAAGCGGCACGACGCCCAGTCATTGCTGGCGTGCCCATCAGTTATTGCTGCCACAAGCTTCTCCATTGGCACGTTCTTTTTTGTGAAATAATTCTTTACCTTGTTGCAAATACCAACTCCCCTGGTTGTGGAATTTAGAGGCAACAATGTCAAAAATTCCCCTTTAATGGTGAAGTCTTCAAACTCCATTTGAACGAACACTGCCAACTGGGCAGTACTGCTTGTGTCGCCCGATTCATTAACTTGAATAGAAAACCACTTGCGTGTACTTAAATAAAAGCAAAATATTGCGGATGCTGGAAATCTGAAATAAGAGCAGAAAATGCTGGAAAATCTCAGCAGGTCTGACAGCATCTGCGGGGAGAGAAACAGAATTTACGTTTCGAGTCCGTAAAGAAGAGAGCCATATGGACTCGAAACGTTAACTCTTGTTTCTCTCTCCACAGATGCTGTCAGACCTGCTGAGTTTTTCCAGTGTTTTCTATTTTATTGTATGTACTTAAATCCCTCTCTAGCTGCTCCAGCATGTCGGCCGATAATTCCCTTCTTGCCATGGTGTTTGCTCCTAACTGCAGGTCTGAAATGGCAGACGTCATTTCAGGGCTCTTTTTGAAATCTTTGAATAACGACTCGAGCAACAGAGTCATCGTGCCCGTCACAATCTCACTGGCTGTAAATGTTGCCTTGTCCTTGGTCCAATAATGAGCAACTTTGAAAGGCGCCTCTGTTGCCACATGAGCTTTCTTTGGTTGGTCTCATAAAAAAAGGTTGCTGTCTCCGCACTGCAGCTTTTAGTTCACTTCCCTTTTGTGACCGCAGGCTGCTTCCTGTGGGGAAAATCCCTCTCAAAATGCTTGCGCACTGTTGCAAAATGTCCCTTGACATTACTCTTTTTTCCTTCTGTAACTCTGACGCTGCAGATTAATCAGGCACACTTGTCTTTAATGCTTGAAAACAAAAAATCATTCTCCCACTCTTGTTGGAAATAGTACGTCTTTTGCTTTTTGTTGGATGGACCTGCCTCTGTGTCCATGATGTTAACAAGGGTGGATTATTTTTCCTGCTTTAAGCTAGCCAGCACAGTTATGCTAGTACAGACGGTCCTCGACTTATGTCGATTCACACTTACAGCAGGTCACAATTGTCACCCATGTTATTAATTACGGTGGTCGGACCAGGACATATGGTATGACGCTGATTCAGGCGCTGGTGTCATTTACAAAAGTTGGCAAGCTAGTTAGCTTGAGACCAAATTTCCAAATTTTAATTCAAGCTACTCACTGGCAGACCGCAAGCTACCAGTCGCTCGTGATCGACATGTTGGCGACCTCTGCTCTACACTGTCCCCATCAACCACTCCCAGGGCAGGTACAACATGGGGTTAGATACAGAGTAAAGCTCCCTCTACACTGTCCCCAGCAAATACTCCCAGGACAGGTACAGCACGGGGTTAGATACAGAGTAAAGCTCCCTCTACACTGTCCCCAGCAAATACTCCCAGGACAGGTACAGCACGGGGTTAGATACAGAATAAAGCTCCCTCTACACTGTCCCCATCAAACACTCCCAGGGCAGGTACAGAATAAGCTTGATTTAGAAACCCCTGAAATATGCCCCATTACTGTGTCTTATGTCAATCATGCTGTTGTCACTTCCTCTGCTGCCCAATTTACAAGAGCACTTGGAATTTATATAATGTTCTCTGTGTAGCCAGATGCTTCAGAATTCTAACCAAAGGAAGGAACGAGTCTGAGTCTGGGGGAAGGGAGAGAAATGGAGAGGTGATGATGGAAAGCCCGAGCTTCAGTTATACAGAGGGGTTTTGAAACTGGGAAGGAAGTAGCAATGGGATAGGAACTGGGATCCACAGGAAAGGAGCATCAAACGCTATAATATTGGAGAGGAGGGAATGAAGGTTCAGGCAAAGTCCAGTGTTAGAGGGGCAGATGGAGCGAGGAACAAAGCAGTTAAATATCTTTACATTTTGCGATCCCTCATTTATCTCTTCCATTCCCTGGTTTTCTCTGTGCTGTCCCACAATGCCCTGATCAACTGCAGGTGATGCAAATCCACGGCCTACAATAGCTCGGCCTTAAAGCTTCACTTAAGACTGAACTCAATGTCCCTCCACAACAGATCCTGACTGGTGGACATCTGGTTGACATCAGGCTACCTTTCCTGTCCTGACTGTCATTCCAGGGTGGTATTCTAAGTGTTCCTAAACTCGTTTGGCAGCCAATAAGATGTGGTAGTGTCCAGCTTTCTCTTGCTTAAAACTGCTGCAATGGAGGAGGATCACCAGACTGTTGTGCAAAGATTTATGGAGTCATTATGGCACAGGAGAGGTCATTCGGTCCATCGAAGGATGAGGGACTTTGGCTGCAAGGTTTGAGAAACTGGGGTTGTTCTCCTTGAAGCAAAGGAGACTTGCAGAGATTTCATAAAGGGATACAGGTTTAGATAGAGTAGACAAAGATAAACAATTCCCATTAGCTGATCATACAAGGACTTGGGGACACAAAGTTAAAGATCTGGGCAAAAGATACAGCAGGGATGTGAGGAAGAGCTTTTCCTCAGCGAGTGGTAATGATCGGGAACTCACTGCCTATGAGGGCGGTGGAAGCAGAGACAAGCAATGATTTCAAAAGGAAATTGGATAGGCAAGTGAAAGAAATAAACTTGCAGGGTTATGGGGAATGGGACTAACTGGATTGCTCTGTGAAGAGTCAGCATCAGCCACTTTCTGACATTTTATGGTGAGCACAGCACTCCAAACTGAGGAAAGGGACTTTGTGGTACTGGAGAACTCAGCCTGTATCCCACAATCCATGCTGAAAAGTCTTCCTCAACATGTTACAGCAAACTGTCACCCTGTACCTGCAGCATTTTAAAAATGGAAACACATCAAATGGCTAAAATCGATTAGGCAATATTGAAATAGAGATCAGAGTACATTAGCCTGCACCAGGTGTGTGTAGGTGAATACCTCTGTTGTGACAGTGTGTGTACTGGCAGAGGTGAGACTGCTTAGTGTTCCTTCTCTCATTGTGGCCCTTAACTTTTTTTTTTGCCCCACATGACTTACCAGGTTCAAGAGACCAGCAGTTGTTCTGTTGTTTGGGTGGACACACCTTAGCAGTGGAGTAAATGTTGTCCATTTCACTCAGGATGGTGTTGTACTGAAAAGAAAGACAATTGATCAGCACTTTTCAAATCACCAGAGAAGAGCAATGCACCAGCTACAGGAGGCAGATTGGTCTACATACACACTGCTTCCCGGGTCATTACAGACAAAAGATAGGAACAGTCGAGGAGCATAAGATGGAGCCTCCACCACCTTTTGTGCAATCGCGTATTTCCTAGGCCAATTAAATTTCCACATGGAACAGATTAGTGTTTTACTGTGGTGGATATGCTGTTGGAATGTGTCCTGGGTCAGTTTCCTGAGACTACGCTGGACAAAATCCAGTCTTGAAGCCTGCCAGTAGAAGTTTCCATTATTATTTAAGCATGACTCAGTGGGGAGCAGTCCTCTTGCCTCTGTGTCAGAAAGTTGTAGGTTCAAGGCCCATTCCAGCATGTAATCTAGTCTGTTCCCCCCAGTGCAGTATTGCAGTGCTGCACTGTTGGATGGGCAATGCTTTTGATGAGATACTTAGCCATGGCCCAGTCGGATGCTCAGGTCAATGTAAAGTATCTCATGACACTATTCAAAGAAAGACAAGAACTCTCTCCTCCAATATTCCTTCCTCAAACCATCTGCAGCAAAAACAGAATTTATAATTTCCTGTCTACAGCACTTTGCTGTTGGTAAAACTGACCTGCTGCATTTACAGGATAACAGTGAATATACTTGAAAAGTAATTGGCCACAATATGTTTCGGATGTTCCAAGGACATCAAAGTGCTTGTCACACTGATTGAACCATATTACATAGGATTACATAGGATATATGGCACAGAAACAGGCCATTATGCCCAACCTCCCCATGCTGGCGTATATGCTCCACTCGATCACTGCAAGGATCTTCCTTAGCACCTCCTCCCAACGGCCGAGAAACTCCTTCCAAAGTCACAGGGCAGTTTCGCCCATGGAGATACACCACAGACATGACTTTCACTCCACGGGAAATTCAAGAGAAGTGCAAAGAACAGCACCAACCCCTGTACTTGGCCTTTCTCGACCTCATGAAAGCCTTTGACCCTGTTAACTGTGAAGGATTATGGAATATCCTCCTCAAATTTGGCTTTCCTATGAAATTTCTCACCATCCTCTGCCAACTCCATGATGACATGCAAGGTCCTCACCAACGGAACCACCACAAACCCTATCTCAATGAAGGCTGGGGTCTTTGCACCAAATCACTTCTCCATTCTCCTCACTGCGATACTACACCTCACCTCCAGCAAATTACCCACAGACATGGAGATATCTACAGAACAGATGGGAAACTGTTCAACCTATGCCGTCTCCAATCCAGAACAAAGACCACTTTAACCTCAGTCAGAGAGCTCCAGTATGCAGATGACACTTGTGTGTGCGCTCACTCAGGAACTGAGACCCAGTCATTGTCGACTCCTTCTCCAAAACAAATGCGAAAATGGGCCTTTCACTAAACAGTTGAAAAACTAAGGTTCTCTTGCAACCAGCTCCCACAGGCCAACTCCTGCCCCATCGATTAAGATCAATAGCGAGATCTTGGAAAATTATGACCATTTTCTGTATCTTGGGAGCCTCCTCTTGAAGGAGGCAGGCCTGGATGACAAAATTCATCTTCCCCTCCAGCGTACCAGCTCAGCCTTCGGCCAACTGAAGAAAGGGGTTTTTGAGGACCAGGATCTCAAATCTAAGACCAAGGTTATGGTTTACTGGCAGTCGTGATCACTGCGCTCTGGTATGCTTCAGAGATTTGGACAACCTACAGAAGGCACCTCAAAGCACTGGAGAAGTTCCATCAGTGGTGCCTTCTCAAGATTCTCCAAATTTGATAACAAGAAAGGTGGTCTTACAGCAGCATCCTCTCTCATGCCAAATTGCCCAGCAATGAGGTGCTAATCTCAAAACCAGCTCTGCTGGGTGGGACATGTCGTTCCTTTGTCTTATACCAGACTCCCGAAGCAATTGCTCTGCTCGGAACATGGTTGCAGCACAAGACTCTCAAGGGGACAGTGGAAACACTTTTGGGATGTCCTGAAAGCACCCCTGAAGAGGTCAAGCAGTCCCACCAACTCATGGGAGACCCTGGCTTGTGACTGACTAAAATGGAGAAGGTTTATTCAGGAAGTTAGTGTAGACATCGAAAGCCTTCACGCAGAGGTGAAGTCGAGGCATTGGAGAGGCCTTGCTGACCCCTGGAACAACTTCTAGTATTGGTGTATTTGTACTCCAGCATCCCTGTGTTCCTCTACCCCAGCTAGACTTGCATCTTCCAAGTAATGACTGACTTTTCTATTCTTCCTAGCAAAATGTACTGCTTCACATTTATCAGTCATGATCTTCAATTATCAATTATTTGCCACTTCTGCAAGTTCATTAATGTTCGACAAATATCTTCTTATGGAACGTTGCATCAGATGATCTCACCCACCCACCCACTTCAGCGCCCACCAACATGTGCTTGTCATTGGTTGCCCAACAGATCAATCCACACAATCATTTAACAATGGTGGGTGCAATACCCACAATCCTCTGCACTCCAGAAACTGGTCTATCCATCACCCGGTATTCAGATTGAGAGTGCACAAGAGCCAGGAGCACCACTATGAAGAACATTATTTTTCTCCTGGGCCTGCACTTGAAAGTCTGGGAGATTAATCTTTAATTCTGGGAGACAATCAAAGGATGACAACTCCAATTCTGCCCTGTGTTATTGAAACTTTGAGTTTGGGCCTTGACTCTGTTTATAATTTTCTGCAATAATTTTCTAGTGTAGGCACTAGACTCTGTGCTACTAAATGTCTCAGTACAGGTACTAAGCCTTCAGTGTGTTATTAAATCTCTCAGAACAGGCAGAGGATGTTCGGTGTGTTATCAAATCTCCTTGTACAGACGTTAGTACCTCATTAGCATGTCAGAAGCCACCTCAGAACCTTTATTGTTTCAATAATCACCTAATTCTCCTAAACTCCAATGCGTACAGGCCCAAACTGTTCAACCTTTCCTCATAAGACAACCCCTTCATCCCAGGAATCAGCCTAGTGAACTTTCCCTGAACTGTGTCTAATGCAAGTATATCCTGCATTAAACAATGAGCCAAAATTGTACACAGTACTCCAGGTGTAGTACAGTTGTAGCAAGACTAGACACTGTGTGTTTATTAAATCTCTCAGCACAGCCATCAGAACTTTAATGTGTTAGAAGAACTTAAGAAGTAGGAACAGGAGCAGGACGTGTGCCCCCTCAAAACTGTTCCACCGTTCAGTAATCTCATGGTTGATCTGATCTTGGCTTCAACTCCACTTTTCAGCCTCTTCCACAATCCTTGATTCCCCTATATTTCAAAAACTTGTCTAACTCAGCCTTGAATATATTCAATGGCCCAGCCTCCACTGCTCAATGAGGTAGAAAATTCCAAAGATTCATAGCCCTCTGAGAGAGGAAATCCTTCCTTATCTCTGTTTTAAATGGGAGATCCCCTAATTTGAAACTGTGTCTCCTAGTCCTAGATTCTACCCATGAAGGGAAACATCTTCTCACCATCTACCCTGTCAAACTCCTTCAGAATCTTACATGTATGAATAACATCACCTCTCATTCTTCTAAACTCCAATAAATACAGACCCAACTTGCTCAATCTTTTCTCATAAGGCTTCATCCCAGGAATCAACTTAGTAAATATTCTCTGAACTGCCCCAGTACAAGTATATCCCTCCTTAAGTAAGGAGGCCAAAACTGTATCCAGTACTCCAGGTGTGGTCTCACCAACTCCCTGTAAAGTTGTAGCAACTCTTCTCTTTTGGATACGCCATTCCCATTGCAATAAAGGCCAACATTCCATTTGCCTTCCTAATTACTTGCTATACTTGCATACTAAATTGTGTTTCATGTATGAGGAAACTCAGATCTCTCTGTACTGTAGTATTCTGCAGTCTCTTTCCATTTTAGCAATATTTTACTTTTCTATTCTTCTTAATAAAGTGGACAACTTCATATTTTCCCACATTAAACTCCATCTGCCAATTTTTTCCCCATTCGATTAGCATACCTATATTCCTTTACAGACTCTTTGGGCTGGATTTTCCAGTTCCGACCCACATCAGTGGTCGTATTCATGGAATCGTACCTTACAATGTCCCGAACACTATCATCACCATTGGCACAGTGGTATATAGTCAGGAGGGAGTTGCCCTGGGAATTCTCAACATCGTGTCTGGACCACATGAATTCTTACGGTATCAGGCAAAACATGGGCAAGGAAACCTCCTGCTGATTATCACCTACCTCCCCCCACCTCCCGCCCTCCGCACCACAGCTGATGAATCTGTGCTCCTCCATGTTGAACACCACTTGGAGGAAGCACTGAGGGTGTCAAGGGCGCAGGATTTATTCAGGGTCAGGGACTTCAATGTTCATCACCAAGAGTGGCTCAGTCGCATCACTACTGACCAAGCTGGCTGAATCATAAAGGGCATAGACAATCCTAAAGACTGGGTCTACGACAGTTGATGAGGGACCCAACAAAAGAGAAAAACCTACTTGACCTTGTCCTCACAAACCTACCTGTTGCAGATGCATCTCTCCATGACAGTATCGGTAGGAATGACCACTGCAAAGTCCTTGCGGAGCCAAAGTCCTGTCTTCACATTGGAGAGTACCCTCCATCATGTTGTGTGGCACTAGCACTGGTAAATGGGATAGATTTTGAACAGATCTGGCAACTCAAAACTGGGCATCAATAAGGTGCTGTGGGCCATTAGCAGCGGCAGAATTATACTCAAATGCATTTTGTAACCACATGGCCTGGCATATCCCCCAATCTACCATTACCATCAAGTTGGGGAATCAACCCTGGTCCAATGAAGAGTACAGGAGGTTATGCCTGGAACAGACCAGGCGTACCTGAGAATGAGGTGTCAACCTGGTGAAGCTACAAGATAGGATTACTTGCATACCAAACAGCATAAGCAGCAAATGATGGACAGAGCTAAATGATCCCACACACCATGGATCGGATTTAAACTCTGCAGTCCTGCCACATCCAGTCATGAATGGTGGTGGATAATTAAACAACTCATTGGAGGAGGAGGCTCCACAAATATCCCCATCCTCAATGATGGGGGAGCCCAGCACATTAGCGCAAAAGATAAGGCTGAAGCATTTGCAAAAATCTTCAGCCAGAAGTGCCGAGTGGATGATCCATCTTGGCCTCTCCGGAAGTCTGCAGCATCACAGATGCCAGTCTTCAGCCAGTTTGATTCATTCCACATGATATCAAGAAACGGCTGAAGATACAGAATACTGCAAAGGCTATGGGCCCTGACAATATTCTGGCAATAGTACTGAAGATGTGTGCTCCAGAACTTGCCGTGCCCCTAGACAAGCTGTTCCAGTGCAGCTACAGCACTTGGCATCTACCTGGCTATGTGGAAAATTGCCCAGGTATGTCCTGTACACAAAAAGCAGGACAAATCCAACTAGCCAATTACTGCCCTATCAGTCTACTTTCAATCACCAACAAAGTGATGAAAGGTGTTGTCGACAGTACTTTCAAGTGGCACTTACTCAGAAACAGCCTACTCACTGATACTCAGTTTGGGTTCTGCAGAGCCACTCAGCTCCTGACCTCATTACAGCCTTGGTTCAAACATGGACAAAAGAACTGAACTCCCGAGGTGAGGTGAGAGTGACTGCCCTTGACATCAAGGCAGCATTTGGCTGAGTGTGGCATCAAGGAGCCAAAGCAAAATTAGGGTCAATGGAAATCAGGGGGAAATCTCTCCAATGGTTGGGGTGATAACTAGCACAAAGGAAAATGGTTGTGGTTGTTGGAGGTCAATTATCTCAGCTCCAGGACATCACTGCAGGAGTTCCTCAGGGTAGTGCCCTCAGCCCAACCATTTTCAGCTGCTTCATCAATGACCTCCTCTCCATCATAAGCTCAGAAGCGGGGATGTTCGCTGATGATTGCACAATGTTCAGCTCCATTCACGACTCCTCAGATACTGAAGCAGTCCATGTCCATATGCCACAAGACCTGGACAACATTCAGGCTTGGGCTGATAAGTCGCAAGTAACATTCGCGCCAAACAAGTTCTGGGCAATGACCATCACCAACAAGAGATAATTCAACCATCTCCCCTTGACATTCAATGGCATTACCATTGCTGAATCCCCCACTATCAAAAGCCTAGGGGTCACCATTGATGAAAAACTGAACTCGACCAGCCAAATAAAGACTGCGGCCACAAGAGCAGGTCAGAGGCTGGGAATCCTGCAGAGACTAACTCACCTCCTGACTCCCCAAAGCCTGTCCACCATTTGTACGGCACAAGTCAGGAGTATGATGGAATACCTACACCTGAATGAGTGCATTTCCATTAACACTCAAGAAGCTCAACACCACCTTCAGGATAAAGTAGCCCTCTTGAATTGCTCTCCATCCACAAACATTCACTCCCTCCACACCGATGCACAATGGCAGCAATGTGTACAAGATGCACTGCAGGAATTCTCCAAGGATCCTTCAACAGCAGCGTCCAAACCTGTGACCTCTACCACCTAGAAGGACAAGGCCAGCGGATGCAGTGGAACACCAGCACCTTTTATACACATGTAAAAAGGAAAGGCGTAGCTAAGACAAATGGGAGTCAGAAGAATTTATAATGGGGAATAGAGAAATGGCAGAGAAGCTAAATGATTACTTTGTGTCTGTCTTCACTGAGGAAGATACAAGAAATCTCCCAGAATTAGAGATCCAAGGGACTAGGGAGAATGAGGAATTAAGGGAAATTAGCATTAGTAAGAATGTTCTACTGGAGAAATTAATGGGATCGACGGTTGCTAAGTCCCCGGGACCTGATATTCTATATCCCAGAGTGTTGAAAGAGGTAGATATGGAGATAGTGGATACATTGGTGATCATCTTCCAAAATTCTACAGATCCTGGAACAGCTCCTGCAGATTGGAAGGTTACAAATCTCACCCCACTATATAAGAGGGGAGGGAGAGAGAAAATGAGGAACTACAGACCTGTTAGCCTTACATCAGTAAGAGGGAAAACTCTGGAATCTGTTATAAAGGATGTGATTATGAACAGTTATATAATAATGGCCACAATTTTACGGAGCTCCAGCGGGGATACACATGACCCGACCTTGCATGAAATTGCTTGAGGAAACATTGGGCATGTGTCCCGATGTCATCCTCCTGCCGTGCCATACGGTTGGTGAGCACGTGCGGGAATTGGAAGTGCGCCCGCTGACAATTAAGCGGGTAATTAAGCCCATCGAGGAGGCAATTATTAGAGATTTTATGTGGCCCATGCTCTTTTACAGTTGGCGGACAGACCAATCGGCCAGGAAGCCTTCACATTTTCACTTCTTACTTGATCCAGGCCGGGATAAAATATCCAGGGTGGAATAAAATAAAAGAAGATGCTTGAGGGTTGAGCTGTTATGAGTTCTGCTGTCAGTTGCTTGAATTTGCATCACAGAGAGAGTTTGCGGCATTTTTTCCACACAAATTCCATTGGAACAATACTGCAGCTTTCTGAGGCAGCTGGAAAGCAGTTGTCAGCCTTCAGGGAGCTCATGGAAAATGCCCACCTACACCCTCACTCCTCTTGATGCCCGGCCTCTTCCCACCCACCCCCCGCCCCGGGGCAGTGCTGAGCCTCTCTGTGTGGCTGCTAGTTAATTGGCCAGTCAGCGTGAAATCGCGTGTCAGTTGCGATCACAGGAAGAAGCACATATCGCGTCCGCTTCCGGGCCCACCGATCTTACACGTGCGATGAGTACGAAATTCTGGCCAATGATCTGATTGGGCATAGTCAACATGGATGGGAAATCATGTTTGACAAAACTGTTTGAGATTTTTTGAGGATGTTACTAACAGAATTGATAGAGGGGAGTCGGTGGGCATAGTGTAGTTGGATTGTCAGAAGGCTTTCAATGAAGTCCCCTGCATGAGGTTGATTAACAAAATTAAAGCACATGGGATAGGAGGGAATATACTGGCATGGATTAAGGATTGGCTAACAGTCAGAAAACAGAGAGTAGGAATAAACAGGTCATTCTTGTGCTGGCAGTTGTAACTAGTGGGGTATCACAAAGACAACAGACAGAGATGGTTTAGATGTGGGGACTAAACCTAATATTTCCAAGTTTGTGGCTGACACAAAGCTAAATGGAATGTGTATTGTCAGAAAGATGCAAAGCGACTTTAAGGGGATTTGGAAAGACAGAGTGAGTGGGCAAGAACATGGCAGATGGAATATAATGCGGAAAAATGTGAGGTTATCCACTTTGGTAGGAGGAACAGATGTGCAGAGTAATTCTTAACTGGTTAGAGATTAGAAAGTGTCGATGTACAAAGGGACCTGGGTGAACGCATAAATAAATTATGAAAAGCTAACATGCAGCGGGCTATTAAGAAGGCTAATGGTATGTTAGTCTTTATCGCAAGAGGATTTGAGTACAGGAGTAGCGAAGTCTTGCTTCAATTGCATAGAACCTTGGTTAGACCACACCTGGAGTAGTGTGTGCATTTTTGATCCCCCTGCCATAGAGAGGAGCAAAGATTCACCAGACTTGTTCCTGGGATGGCGGGACTGTTCTATAAAGAGAGATTGGGGAAACTGGACCTGTATTCTTTAGAGTTTCGAAGAGAGAGAGGTGATCTCATTGAAACCTGTAAATACTTAAACGGATAGACAGGTTAGATGTGGGTAAGATGTTTCCCCTGGTTGGGGATTCTAGAACCAGCGGACAAAATTTCAAAATAACGGAGAAGTGGCTTCGGCCTGAGATGAGGAGAATTCGCTTTACTCAGAGGGCTGTGAATCTTTGGAATTCTCTACCCAGAGGGGCGTGGAAGCTCAGTCATTGAGTATGTTTAAAGTAGAGACAGACAGATTTCTAAATACCAATGACAAAGTGATAGGGGGATAGTGTGGGAAAAAGGCATTGAAGTGGATGATCAACCGTGATCATATTGAATGGCGGAGCAGGCTTGACGGGCTGATTGGCCTGCTCCTGCTCCTATGTTCCTGTGTACCACCAACTGCAAGTTCCCCTCCAAGTCATTGGCAGGGTGGCCTCTTATTTGCCCACACCGCCGTCACCTCAGGCCTTCAGTAATCCAGGCACCATATTTAAAGGGTGTACCTGCACAGAGCTGGCACTCTCTAAGGCATCGGAAGCTGCTGGAAAGTCATGGCTGCCAAAGAGAGGAAACATGCAGCCCCAGATTCAGTGACATCTCCCTCAGGCACCTACTGGATGCTGCGGAGGCCTGCAGTGAAGTCCTTTACACTCAATCTGGGTGAATATCAACAAGTAAGGTGACCAAAGCAGCACGGGAGGCAGTGGCAGCAGTGGTCAGCGCCAATGCCCTACAAAAGAGGACAACCACCCAATGCTGAAAGAGGATGAATGATCTCTGTTCCACCAGGGTAATTCACTCTTCTCATCACTTTCAACTCACACACTCACAAACCGATCACACATCCACAGGGATCTCACTCACTGCCAGTTCAAGGGACATCACCATTCACTCTCCCTCACACACACCTTCGCCTGCCCTGTGGATTGTGTCCTAACCCCATCCATTGTACCACTCACCACCCACATATGCCAGGTATACTTATCAACTGACCTGGCAGGTATCTTACTTGCACTGTTTCCATCTGTTTTCATGCAGGACAAGCTGGCACACAACAAAAGGGAGAGGTCCCAGACTGGTGGAGGAATACCTGACATCAAGGTCCTCACAGACTTTGAAAATAGAGCCATCCAGCTGGCCGGTGACTATCTGAACCATTCCTGTGCTGATGGTGAGATCGGTGGTGCTCAACCAATTGAGGATCCAGCAGTGCCACCTCCATCAGACAACCATGCTGTGAGTGTGTTCCCCTGTTCTGCAGTCTCTTGCCATGCACTAATTATCTCTCCTTGCTTTTGCAAGCACATCTGGGAAGCAGCTGAGGAGGTCCATGACCCAAGTCCTCGACTTAAGCCCCAAAAGCACCTCAGAAGATGAACCTGATGACATCCTCATTAAAAACCCGTCACAACACTACCCACACCCTCCACCAGCACAGAGACACACGCTTGGTGGGACCTAGAACCATAGAACACTACAGCACAGAAAACAGGCCATTCGGCCTTTCTAGTCTGTGCCGAAATATTATTCCGCTAGTCCCATTGACCTGCACCTAGTTCATAACCGTCCAGACCTTTTCCATCCATGTATCTATCCAATTTATTCTTAAAACTTAAGAGTGAGCCCGCATTTACTACGTCAGATGGTAGCTCGTTCCACACTCTCACCACTCTCTGAGTGAAGAAGTTCCCCCTAATGTTCCCCCTAAACCTTTCCCCTTTCACCCTAAAGCCATGTCCTCTCGTGTTTATCTCTCCTAATCTAAGTGGAAAGAGCCTACTCGCATTTACTCTGTCTATACCCCTCATAATTTTGTAAACTTCTTTCAAATCTTCCCTTATTCTACTACGCTCCAAGGAATAAAGTCCTAACCTGTTTAATCTTTCCCTGTAACTCAATTCCTTAAGACCCGGCAACATCCTAGTAAATCTTCTCTGCGCTCTCTCAATCTTACTGATATCCTTCCTGTAGTTAGGCGACCAGAACTGCACGCAATACTCCAAAGTTGGCCTCACCAATGTCTTATACAACCTCACCATAACATTCCAACTCCTATACTCAATACTTTGATTTATGAAGGCCAGTATGCCAAAACCTTTCTTTACAACCTTGTCTACCTGTGATGCCACTTTCAGGGAATTATGTATCTGAACTCCCAGATCCCTTTGTTCCTCCGCACTCCTCAGTGCCCTACCATTTACTGTGTATGTCCTACCTTGGTTTGACCTTCCAAAATGTAACACCTCACACTTTTCCGCATTAAATTCCATCTGCCATTTTCTGGCCTATTTTTCCAGTTGGTCCAGATCTCTCTGCAAGCTTTGAAAGCCTTCCTCGCTGTCCATAACGCCTCCAATCTTAGTGTCATCAGCAAACTTGCTGATCCAATTCACCACATTATCATCCAAATCATTGATATAGACAACAAACAACAATGGTCCCAGCACAGATCCCTGAGGCACACCACTAGTCACAGAGCTCCAGTCTGAGAAGCAATCATCCACTACCACTCTCTGTCTTCTCCCACACAGCCAATTTCGAATCCAGTTTACAACCTCTCCATGGATACCAAGTGTCTGAACCTTCTGAACTAACCTCCCATGTGGGACCTTGTCAAAGGCCTTACTAAAGCCCATGTAGACAACATCCACAGCCTTTCCTTCATCTACTTTCTTGGTAACCTCCTCAAAAAACTCTACAAGGTTCGTTGAACACGACCTAGTTTGAGGGTAGCCTCAGGGTCACAATCTGGTGAACACTTTGCACTGTCTGATCCACAGCAGGCGGCGGCAGGGACTTCCCAGGTTTCTGGCACTCAGAGGACTGCTGGAGGTCAGAAATCTTCTGAGGCCGAGTCAGGTGACGAACCTCTGGACTCGGTCATACTTCAGTTGTTGGAGCTGCAATGGCAAGCCCAGGAACATTTTCAAATTGCAAGGCACGATGGAGGAGTCAGTCACCTTCAGTCTGAGGTGATAGCGCCGGCATGCCAACACACTGAGGTCAACAAAGAACAAAGAACAAAGAAAAGTACAGCACAGGAACAGGCTCTTCGGCCCTCCAAGCCTGCGCTGATCATATTGCCCGTCAACTAAAACATTTTGCACTTCTGGGGTCCGTATCCCTCTATTCCCATCCTATTCATGTATTTGTCAAGCTACCTCTTAAACACCACTATCGTACCTGCTTCCACCACCTCCTCTGGCAGCGAATTCCAGACACTCACTACCCTCTGCATAAAAAACTTGCCCTGCACATCTCCTCTATAGTTTTCTCCTCTCACCTTAAATCTATGTCCCCTAGTAATTGACTCTTCCACCCTGGGAAAAAGCTTCTGACTATTTACTCTGTCCATGCCACTCATAATTTTGTAAACTTCTATCAAGTCGCCCCTCAATCTCCGTCGCTCTAGCGAGAACAATCCGAGTTTCTCCAACCTCTCCTCATAGCTAATAACCTCCAGACCAGGCAGCATCCTGATAAACCTCCTCTGCAGCCTCTCCAACGCCTCCATATCCTTCTGGCAATGTGGCAACCAGAATTGCGCGCAATATTCCAAGTGTGGCCTAACCAAGGTTCTATACAGCTGCAGCATGACTTCCCAGCTTTTATACTCAATACCCCTGTCAATAAAGGCAAGCATGCCATATGCCTTCCTGACTACCTTATCCACCTGCGTTGCCACTTTCAGTGACCTGTGGACCTGTACATCCAGATCCCTCTGCCCGTTGATGCACTTAAGGGTTCTGCCATTTACTGTGTAATTCCTGCCTGTATTAGACCTTCCAAAATGCATTACCTCGCATTTGTCCGGATTAAACTCCATCTGCCATTTCTCCGCCCAAGTCTCCAACCGATCTATATCCCGTTGTATCCTTTGACAATCCTCTTCACTGTCTGCAACTCCTCCAACCTTAGTGTTGTCTGCAAACTTACTAGTTAGCCCAGTTACATTTTCATCCAAATCATTTATGTATACTACAAACAGCAAAGGTCCCAGCACTGATCCTTGCGGAACTCCACTAGTCACAGCTCTCTATTCAGAAAAGCACCCTTCCACTGCTACCCTCTGTCTTCTATGACCAAGACAATTCTGTATCCATCTTGCCAGCTCACCTCTGATCCCATGCGACTTTACCTTCTGTACCAGTCTGTCATGAGGGACCTTGTCAAAGGCCTTACTGAAATCCATGTATATAACATCCACTGCCCTTCCATCGTCGATCATCATTGTCACTACCTCGAAAAACTTGATCAAGTTAGTGAGACACGACCTCCCCTTCACAAAACCATGCTGCCTCTCACTAATATGCCCATTTGCTTCCAAATGGTAGTAAATCCTGTCACGAAGAATCTTCTCCAATAATTTCCCTACCACGTATGCATGGCACCTCCTTGATGCCCTATGGGTGATGCTCGCAAGCGCTGTGCAAGATTGTGTGCACTCACCTCCGAGTTTCCCTCGAAGTTCAGGTCGCCAGGTGCACACCTCTTAAAGGCAGTCATGAAGCACGCCGTTCTGAAGTCATGTTGGTGCGGGCAGTAAATTTGACATGGGCGGCAGGGGGGGATGATTTCCGTGAGCAGGGCTTATAATTAGATGCAAATGTATTAAAATGGCGTTCCTAACATGCAGCAGTGGGAAATGCGACTCACCATTGACAGGTGGGGCAGATGATCACAAACTGGTTTCATGATGGCATGAAACCAATTTTTGGCCTTCTCGCCATATTATCCCTCCCTGCTTGGCCTATGTCTACTAGTTCTCCTTTATCCATCCCATTCATTATATCCTCATATTAATAAATCTCTCAGTAGAGGATTCAGGCCTTCAGTCTGTTGTTCATAATCATCATTCTTTCATCCTTCTCAAGCATGATAAAAATTTTCTCACTGAGATATTTTTACTGCTGTCCTCCCTCAGCCTCTGCACTGAATGACTTCTCGTTCTCAGTGATTATTGAACCTCCATTCAACTCATCATTTGCTCTCTCCTCTGAATTCACTGCTCTCTCATCCTCCCTAAATCTCTCCATCCATGTAAACTCCTCAATACAATTCACAGTCATCCCCTTGATCTGCCCATTTCACGTGGTCTTGTTAATCTCATCGTATCAATCACAGAAAAGGCCACCCCTGATCACTTCCTTGTATCACTCACCACCCACATCCTCCTTCCACACGCCAACCTTACTCCCTCCTGTATCCATCTTGGGAAAAAAAAGCATTCCTGAATTCACTTACAACTGCACTTTAAAATTTGCAACTATCTAGTCTCTGGCCCTCTGCTTGCTACAGAATTTCTGTATTTATTGATTTGCTCACCTGTACCCTCACCTCCACCCTTTGATGCCCTAGTCCCCAATAAAACCATTACCATCCCTCACCCTGGCCATTCCCCCTGGTATGGCCCTCATCGCCATAAGTCCAACGGACCCAGACTTGAATGTGTTGTCCCCACCCCAATCTGTGCTCATCTTTCCTGGAACTCCATGTTTGAATCCATCCAATCAGGTTTCCACCCCTATCACAAAACAGAAACAACTAAGTCACAAATGACATCCCATGTGACTATGACAGGTAAATTATCTCTTCTCCTCCTTCTCGAACTGTCTTCAGCCTTTGGCACAGCTGATGACACCATCCTCTTCCAATGCCAAAGGAATTTTGTAACTAAGGCGCCACATCAAAGATTGCTACACAAAATAAGAGGCCACGTGTAGGGGGTAACATATTAACATGGATTAGCTAACAGGAAGCAGAGTAGAGATAAATGGGTCATTTTCAGGTTGGTGAGATGTCACTAGTGGAGTCAGCAGGGGTCAGTGCTGGAGCCTCAACTATTTACAATCTATATCAATGACTTGGATGAAGGGACCGATTGTATGGTTACTAATAGCACAAAGATGGGTAGGAGAGTAAGTTGTGAGGAGAACATAAGTAGTCTGCAAAGGGATATAGATAGGTTAAGTGAGTGGTCAAAAAATTAGCAGATGGAGTATAATATAGGAAAATGTGAATGTGTCCACTTTGGCAGGAAGAATAGAAAAGCAGCTTATTATCTAAATGGAGAGAGATTACAGAACTCTGAGATACGGAGGGATCTGGGTGTCCTGGTACATGAATCACAGAAAGTTAGTATGCAGGTCCAGCAAGTGATTAGGGAGGCAAATGGAATGTTGGTGTTTATTGCAAGGGAAATGGGATATAAAAGTAGGCATGTTTTGCCACAGTTGTACGGGGCATTGTTGAGACCACATCGGGAGTACTGTGTGGAGTTTTTGCCTTCTTATTTGAATAGGATATCATTGCGTTAGGAGCAGTATCAGCGAAGGTTCATTCGACTGATTCTGGGGATGAAAGGGTTATCTTATGAGGAAAGGTTAAACAGGCTGGGCCTCTATCCATTGAAATCAAGAAGAATGAGAGGTGACCTTGTTGAACATATAAGATCCTGAGGGGGCTTGACAAGGTTGATGTTGAGAGGATGCTTCCCTTTGTGAGTGAGACTAGAACTAGTTTAAAAATGAGGGGTCTCCCATTTAAGATGGAGATGAGGAGAAAGGTTTTCTCTTAGAGGGTCATTAGTCTGTGGAATTCTCTTTCCCAGAGAGCAGTGGAGGCTGGGTCATTGAATATTTTTAAGGCTGAGTTAGACAGATTCTTGATTGAAAAGGGAATTAAAGAATTATAGAGGGGTGGGCGACAGGAAAGTGGAGTTGAGGCCACAATTAGATCAGCTATGATATTATCAAATGGCAGTGCAGGCTTGAGGGGCTGAATGGCCTACTTCTGCTCCTAATTTGTATGTTTGGATGTTCATATGCCTCTCCGCTGTCATCTAGTTGGGTGGGACTGCTCCTAACTGGTTCTATTCAAATCTATCTAATTCAGAGTATCATGTGCAATGTTTCTCTTCTCACTCCTGCACTGTTACCTCTGGTGTCTCCCAAGGATCTAACCTTGGCCCCTTCCTATTCCTTATCTTTATGCAGCCTCGGCAACATCATTCAGAAGGCCCAGTGTTAGTTTTCACATGTGTGCCGACGACACCCAGCCCTACCCTTACCACTATGATTGCTTAAAATGAACACAGCAAACCGAGTTACCCAACAGAACTATAAAAACAGCAGGTCAGGGCAGGTACTCATTCTGGAACAGTGAACCTTGAAACACCATAGCATACAAGGCTACAGGCCAAGTGCTGGAAAATGGGATTAGAGTAGATAGGGGCTTGATGACCAGCCTGGACATGATGGGCTGAAGGGCCTCTTTCCATGCTGTAAAACTCTGACTCTAGGAATGGCTACTTGTTTCTTCATTCTTTTTATTTGTTTATGGGTTATTGGCATTGCTGGCTAGGCCAGCATTTATTGCCCATTCCTAATTGGCCTTGCTTGGAGGGCATATTTTTGACCACATTACTGTGGGTCTGGAGTCACATGTAGGCCAGACCAGGTAAGAACAACAGATTTCCTTCCCTAAAGGACATTAGTGAACCAGGTGGGTTTTTACAACAATCAGTGTTTTTGTGGTTATCATCAGACTTTTAATCCCAGGTTTTTATTGAATTCAAATTTCACCATCTGCCAAGGCAGGATTTGAACTCAGGTGCCCAGAGGATTATTGGTCCAGTGATAATACCACTATGTCACCACCTCCCCTCATGCCAACACTCAAGTAGTCAAGTGGTACTTGATACCCTTCTGAGTTTGCAGAGCTAAAGAGGAAACTGCATCAGCTGCCTCAATAATGAAGGGTCCTTGCTAAATGAACCATTTATTTTGCTGAAGCCTCCTCGAATCCTTCCTATCTAATTGCTGTTCTGATGAATGTATTTCAATGTGCGGTCACACGTGGCAAACAGACAATGTGTAGAAGCTGGTGAGTGTCCTCTACTCACCAGTGGAGCTACTAACTTCAGTGCCCAAAACCTCTTAAAGTTTGAACGTGAAATAAAATTGGCCAAAGTTGTAGATTTTGATGAGGATAGTTATTCAGGATTCATGATGGCATGGATGGGATGGTGAAATGAGCAGGAGTTGGGCAGATGGAGTACAATGCGGGATGTGTGAGATGTTGCCAGTTGGGACTAAGATGGAAAGAGAGTGTAATAGAAATGGCAGGATTTTCAAAAGTGGGGATGAGCTGAAAGAGTTTGGTGCCCGAATGAACAAATCCTTAAAGGTGGCGGGGTAAATTGACAAACTGGTTAAAAAAGCAAATTGTTTACTGAGGTTTATTAATAGACGAATAGAATCAAAAAACAAGGAGTTCACAGTGTAAACTTATAAATCGCTGCTTATGTCTCAGCAGGGGAATTCTGGGCACCACACTTTGTGAAGGATGTCACAGCCTTGGAGAGGGTATAGAGGAGTTTTACCGGGATTGTTACCAGGAATGACCGACCTCAGTTATGAGAAGAGGCTGGAAAGGTTAAGACCGTCCTCCTTGGAGCAGAGAAGGTGAAGAGGTGACCGAATAAAGGTTTTCAAGATGATAAGAGGTTTTGACTGAGTAGATAAAGGAAAAGCATTCCCGTTGGCGAGTGCATCAATTACCAGAGGTCAGAGATTCCAAATTATAGGCAAAAAAACTAAAGAGAAGGTCAGGGGTTTTTTTTCAGTCAGGGGATTTTCGGGATCTGACAAGGTGCTGGAAGCTGAGTCTATCAATAATTTTAAAAGGGAATTGGACAGATACTTAAGGATGATGAACTTAAAGGCTTACCGGCAAAAAAAGGGCATGTGGGACTTAGCCCACCAAATGGCCTCCTTCTGTATTGCAGAATATAATATTCAATAAGGCAGAATGAGGGGTATTAGAGCGTTGGAGCATGGGGAGTGTCAGAGTGAGGGAGGGGGAAGGGAGAGGGAGTGTCAAAGTGAGGGGAGTGTCAGAGTGAGGGCGGGGGAAGGGAGAGGGAGTGTCAAAGTGAGGGGGTGTCAGAGTGAGGAGAGTGTCTCAGTGAGAGGGCTGTCAGAGTGATGGAAATGCCAGAGTGCGGGGAGTGTTGGAATGAAGGGAGTGTCAGAGTGAGGGATTGTTAGTGAGTTGTTTATAGGCCACCAAACAGTAGTGGTAATGTAGGGCACTGTATAAATCAGGAAATGAAAGATGCATGTAACAAGGGTAATATAGTAATCATGGGAGACTTCAATCTACATATAGACTGAGTAAATCTAATGGGCACTAATGCTGAGGAGGACAAATTCCCGGTATGTGTACAAAATGGTTTTCCAGAGCAGTTTGTTGAGGAACTAACTAGGGAACAGGCTATTTTAGATCTAGTATTGTGCATTGAGAGAGGACTAATTAATAATCTTGTTGTAAAAGAAAGGAGGAGTGACCATAATATGATACACTTTGATGACATAAAACTGGGTGGGAAAGTGAGCTGTGAGGAGGATGCAAAGAGGATTCAAGGGGATTTGGACAGGCCTAGTCAGTGGGCAAGTATATGGCTGATGGAATATAATATGGATGAGTGTGAGGTTATCCACTTTGGTGGGAGGAACGGAGGTGCAGAGTATTTTTAAATGGTGAGAGATTGGGAAGTGTTGATGCCCAAAGAGAGCTGGGTGTCCTTGTTCATGAGTCACTGAAAGCTAACATGGAGGTGCAGCAAGCAATTAGGAAAGCAAACAGTGTGTTGGCCTTTGTTGCAAGAGAATTTAAGTATCGGAGCAAAGCTGTCTTGCTTCAGTTGTACAGAACCTTGGTGAGACCACACCTGGAGTGTTGTTTACACTTTTGGTCTCCTTACCTAAGGAAGGAAATACTTGACATAGTCGGAGTGCAGAGGAGGTTAACCGGACTGATTCCTGCGATGGTGGGACTATCCTATAGGGAGAGATTGAGGAGACTAGGCCTGTATTCTCTAGAGTTTAGATGAATGAGAGGTGATCTCATTCAAACTTCCAAACTTCTTACAGGGTTCGACAGGGTGAATGCAGGAAGGATGTTCTTCTGGCAGGGGATTTCCAGATCGAGAGGACACAGTCTCCGAATAAGAGGCAGGCTGTTTTGGACTCAGATGAGGAGGAATTCTTACTCAGACGGTGATGAATCTTTGGAATTCTTTATCCCAGAGGGCTGTGGAAGCTCAGTCATTGAGCATGTTCAGGACAGAGATCAATAGATTTTAGATACGAATGACATCAAGGGGTATGGGGATAGAACATGGAAGTGGCATTGAGGTAGATGATCAGCCATGATCTAGTTGAATGGTGGAGCAGGCTCGAGGGGATGAATGGCCTTCTCTCCTATATTCCTACTCATGTCCCAAACCAAAACCTTAAAACTTAAACAAAGCCAATTATGCAGGAAGAGGGGAGAGCTGGGTAAGGTTGATTGGGCAAATGGACCAAAAAGTCTTTCAGTAAGTAAGCAGTGGGAAACCTTGAAAGAAACAGTTTGACATGTTCAACAACAACACATACATTGAAAAACAAAAACTCAGCAAGAAAGATCCATCCTTGATTAAGAGGAATTTATACTTCCCTAGTAAGAGCACTTCAATTTCCAAAATACACAAAATACAACATAATGGTGATTGAAGTTCAGGGTAATATAATAACATGGATGGAGGATTGGCTAATGAACAGAAAGCAAGGAGAAGAGATTAGTGGGGCATGTTGAAGTTGACAGGCCGTAATTAGTGGAATGCTGCAAGGATCAGTGCCTGGGACCTCAGCTATTTTATATCAATCTATATTAATGACTTAGATGAAGAGACCCGAGGGTAATGTATCTAGGTTTATTGACGATACAAAGCTTGGTGGGAATGTAAGCTGAGAGGAGGACACAGAGAGGCTTCAAAGAGATTTGAATAGGTTAAGTGAGTGGGCAACAAGGTGTATAATGTGGGGCTGTGTGAGGTTAATTAATTTGATAGTAAGAATAGAAAAGCAGAATATTTTTTCAAAGGCTTGCAACTTGTAAACGTTGATGCTCCGAGAGACTTGGATGTCTTTGTACAAGGAACACAGAAAGTTAGCATGCAGGTACAGCAAGTAATTAGGAAGGCAGATGGCATGTTGGTCTTTATTGAAAGGGGATTGGAGTACAAGAATAAAAAAGTTTTGCTACAATTGTACAGGGCTTTGGTGAGACCACATCTGGAATACTGTGTGCAGCTTTGGTCTTAATTTCTAAGGAAGGATGTACTTGCATTAGAAGGTACAGAGAGATTGCTGGTAAGGGAATCTAGAACATGGAGCAAAGCCTCAAAATAGGGGGTTAATGTTTCTTCACTCAAAGGGTTGTGAACCTTTGGAATTCTCTACCCCAGAAGATTGTGGATACTCTATTGTTGAATTTAGTCAAGGCAGAGATAGATGGATTTTTGATTCCTCAGGGAATCAATAGGTATGAGAGTGGGCAGAAAAGTGGAGTTGAGGTAGACTATCAGCTATGATCTTATTGAATAGCTGAGCAGCTCGAGGGGCTGTGATGGTTTACTCTTGCTCCTATTATTTATGTTCTTATGAAACAATTGTTTTTGGGCCCCGATACAAACTCCATCTGGCCACAGTATCGGACATTCACAACATCACCTCCAGTTTGACTCCAAGCCCAGTTGGAGAGGTCAGCGATTGCTTTGGGAAGGTCAGTGATGAGTCAGAGAGTGCAGTGGCAGCAATAGTGAGGACAACAGTGGTCCTGGGATGATAGTGCTGATAAAACAAAAAAAATTTACCTGCTTTCTCTGATTGGGATCGAGGTTAGCGGGGCCCAGGATACGAATCTGATTGATGAGCCTTGTCAGCGTTTTATTAACAAAATTGTCCTTGATGTCATTAAACAGTTCCTTTGCTTTCTTGCCCCAAACTTCCACAAATTCCTGTTCTTTCAGGGAGGCATCGATCTGTGTCAGAAATAAGACCACCCATTAGTATAGTAACAGTAACACCCTGCTTGTGCTGAACTCCTCCATCACCAGTTTCACACCGTTTCTCTTTGCAGCAAGGCACAGCATTTTCCAATACCTTGTCCAGGACGTTCGACCATGAAGGCATCATGGCTGCCCTTCATCACTCATTTCAGACAGGGCTAGCTGGATAGACATCAGGAATAAGAATTCCCATCCAAGGACCCTGAGCCAACTGCAGTGGCTGTCCTGCAACCAGCTCAGACCAGCTCAGACCAGCTCAGCCCACCTCAGCCCACCTCAGCCCACCTCAGCCGACCTCAACATAGACTGAGGATAGAAAGTGCAAACTTCCAACACCATCAGGGGCCAGCAGAAACGTGGGACAAGGCCAGAGGAATAATCCCTCGCCTGGGTCTAATCATCCTACCTGTCCTGGGAGTGTTTGATGGGGACAGTGTAGTGGGAGCTTTACTCTGTACCTAACCCTGTGCTGTACCTGTCCTGGGAGTGTTTGATGGGGACAGTATAGTGGGAGCTTTACTCTGTACCTAACCCTGTGCTGTACCTGTCCTGGGAGTGTTTGATGGGGACAGTATAGTGGGAGCTTTACTCTGTACCTAACCTTGTGCTGTACCTGTCCTGGGAGTGTTTGATGGGGACAGTATACTGGGAGCTTTACTCTGTATCTAACCCTGTGCTGTACCTGTCCTGGGAGTGTTTGATGGGGACAGTATAGTGGGAGCTTTACTCTGTATCTAACCCTGTGCCATACCTGCCCTGGGAGTGTTTGATGGGGACAGTGTAGAGGGAGCTTTACTCTGTATCTAACCCTGTGCTGTACCTACCTGAGTACCTGCACCTGATTGTTTGATGGAGACAGTGTGGGACCTTCGTTTTGCATCTGCACAACTAATTACTTTTACCCCAAGAAAACCATAAGACCATAAGACATAGGAGCAGAAATTAGGCCATTCGGCCCATTGAGTCTGCTCCGCCATTCAATCCTGGCTGATAAGTTTCTCAACCCCATTCTCCCGCCTTCGCCCCACATTCACAGTCACATGTGTAATTTTATGGAAGGTTTCTCCCAGCCTTCCTTATGCAAACCTGATGGAAGACAAGGAAATCTTCTTCGAGTTCCAGGTCCCCACCTGCCAGTTGCTTTCTGAGTGAGTGAACAGAGGTCATGTTTGGTTCTGGGAAGAGGTAGAAAATTGGGAATAGTGGGACTATACATTCCACTGGAATCTCATTTCCCTTCTGGATCGGGCAGTTTCTCCCATCCACTATCTTCCACTTCGAAATCAAACATGATGTCCAATGAGTCAGTTGTGTTTTAATGCCAGTGTTTATTAATCTATCTATTTATAGTGAAACGTGAGTGAGTGTCTGAATGGCTCAGCGCCTGAAGCACTGGATATTTCTAAGTCCTATAGATCCAGAGAAGTAGATTTTAATTGGTTACTATATAAAATGGGCACAGCCAAATGGAGGGAGATTTTCCAAAGAAAGGAAATGCTTGCGATTAGACATCACCACATGGGATATCTCAATGCACTTTATAGCCAGTCAAATACTCCTGAAGTGTAGTCACTGTTGCAGTATAGAAAACATGGCTGCTAATTTGTATATAGCAAGATAGAACCATAGAAAGATTAGAGCACAGAAGAAAGCTATTCGGCCCATCTTGTCCATGCCAGCCCAAGGACACCCAGGTGCCCTTTCTAATCCCACCTTCTTGCACCCGGCCCATAGCCCTGCAGCTTACAGCACTTAAGGTGCAGATACAGGTACTTTTTAAAAGAGTTTAGAGTTTCTGCCTCTACCACCAACTTGGGCAGCAAGTTCCAGACACCCACTACCCTCTACATAAAAAAGTTCTTCCTCATGTCCCCCCTACACCTTCTGCCACTTATCTTGAATCTATGTCCCCTGGTCCTAGAATTCTCCACCAAGGGAAACAATTTTATCCTGTCCACTCTATCTATTCCCCTCATAATTTTGTACACCTCAATCAAATCACCTCTCAGTCTTCTTTGTTCTAAGGAAAATAACCCCAACCTATCCAATCTCTCCTCGTAGCTACACTTTTCTAACCCTGGCAACAATTCTTGCAAACCTCCTCTGCACTCTCTCCAGAGCTATTACGTCCTTCCTGTAATGTGGTGACCAGAACTGCACACAATACTCCAGTTGTGGCCTCACCAGTGTTTTATACAATTCCAACATTAGATGCTACAGTAATGCCAATAATGACCAGATAATCCTCTCTTTTAATACTCAAGTTGGTTGAGGGGGTGGGGGGAGCGGGTTAAATATTGTGTAGGACACAGGGCAGAACTCTCCAGTTCTTCTTTGAAATATGCTGTGGGATCTTCTGACATCACCTCCGAAAGCAGGTTGGGGCATGGTCTAACATTTTCAACATAAAAACAGCACCATACCCTCTTAGCACTACACTGAAGTGTTTTCCTAGATTTTGTGTTCCAGTCTCAGACATGGGACTTGAACCTATGTTCTGCTAGTACAGATGCGAGAGTACATCATCTAAGCCAAAGCTGACAGTGGGCAACACTTGATTTTGTCCATTGTCAGATATTCCAGTTGAGATTGGTTCAGTTCCACCTTCCAGTCAATGTCACTGGACTGCTATTGGGCAAGGATCATTGATCCATATTGTGTCTCTCTCAGTCAAGAGAATTGAGGACAATCACAGGATCACTGCTCAAAATATGATTTTTATTGAATGAGGACAAGACAGGCCTACAGACGAACATAATTAGAGGCTTTCATTGATCTTTGATGTAATAGTTCCAACAAGGCTTCAGGCAGGAAACATTGTGAACAGCTTCAAATGGCAGAATCTTCAGATGATAATCAAACTGTTCCAGAGAGGGCCTAACAGTTTGCAGTTAATTATATTAAAATTAAGCTCCAATATTACTTTTTTTAAATTTCCCAAATGTTTTTTTCATCTTTAAGCCAACAGAGGCCCTAAATGCCCTCAGAAGTTAAACAGAATTACATAGTGTTTACAGAACAGGAACAGGCTAATTGACTCAACAAGTCCATACTAGTGTTTATTCTTCACACATGCTTCCTCCAACCCAACATCATCTCACCTCATTAGCATATCCTTCAATTCCTCTCTACCTCATGTACTTTTCTAGTTTTCCCCTAAATACGTCATCTCAACCACTCCATGTGGTAGTGAGTGCTACATTCTCACCAATCTCTGGTTAAAGAGGTTTCTCCTGAATTCTTTATTGGATTTAGTGGTGACTATTCTATATTTATGGCCCATAGTATTGGATGTTCTGCCATTGCACCTCCACCCTGCCATAGTTCTGAAATGAGCATACTGGGCTTTGTACTGCCACAATGGCATGGTTCCTGTCTTCTGATATGTCTGACCTATCTTCCCTGGACAGGCTGCAGTTTTAGCCTGGTTTATCAACTCTATGTATTAACAGGTTACAGAGCAGGTATGTCTCTCCAGAGTACAGTGTGTTCTGTCCTCTCTCTCTCGATGACACATGATTATTGATATCACTAATACATCACCATCTACATTACTTATTAGCGTATCTATTCTATTAACCTATTACACTACACCTCTCCCCAAGTATTCTATCAACTTCTTAACAACAATATGAAACTGGTTTAACTACTTACATTGCATTTCTGTAACTCCCTTTTATTACTACAGATTATACCCAACTCCTACCCCTACTCTTCCCTCAACCCCTGGCCACCCACCAGCCCCACCCCCTCCCCCACTGCCGCCACGCCCAACCCAAACCAAGTCACTGTTATGAGGGATTCAGTCTCCCAGAATGTTCTGGGCCTTAGGGAAGATGTCTTGGAGATACGAGAGCTTTCTTCTTTTCCTTGGAGGACTTCCACAGAAACTCTGTAATTTCGTCTTTGTCTTGATTTCCAATTTCTTGGATGGAGTGTGTTTCAGGAATATTCTCGTCTTCTTCCTTGACTAAAGTTGTTGGATTTGCAGAAACGCTTGAAATGTCTGGTCTTCCCGCACTGGAAACATTCCGTGCCTCCTGCTGGGCAGCCTTGGCATCTGTGTTGTTTCTTTGCACCACAGTATAAAAATCTTCAAATGGCTATTGTGACGTTACTTCCCTTTTGCCCATTTTGGTGGGCTTTTGTGTGGGTGGGACCACTGCCCAAGGGCCTACCCAGTTAACGGAGTCAACTAGAGCCTCAGAGTCACAATGAATTATAGCCCAGTTTATCTCTCTCCGAGTTCAGCCTGCCTCCTGCAAGGCAGCCTAAAATATGTGTTAAAGGCTTTGAGAACAGTGTCAAAGTCTGCAGAGGACCCTTCCACTCCTTGCCTCAGGAGAACGTCTGCTGCTGGACCCACAGGATAAAGGAATAAACCAACCTGGAGTTGCTGCTCCTTAGCTGTTTGGTACCTTAGGAAGTTTTCCTTCCAAAACTCCCAACTCTGGTTTCTCCATTGGGCCCTTAAAGTCCTCGAACTGCTACGGGCAGGGCAGTGACCGCTCGACAGACGCTGGCGTTGCTACCAGTGTCCAGTTTGCCTCTTTCTCGCTTAAGTTTGTAAGTACGAGCTGCCGCCAAGTTTTCCTTCACTCTCTTTGCACAGTTCCATCAATGACACCAATGGCTGGATTGGTGTCACCACTGCTGCCGCCATGCTTTGTACAGCCACCATGTTTGGTGTACTCTTGGCGTGGTTCCTGAGCCCGAATTTTACCCTTGGCAGGCACGCGTGATCGGTGGGCCTGGGGGCATGATGGGAAACGGGCGCCACGCTGGTCAGGAAGGGGGCGGGTGGGGGTGGGGGCGGGGGTGGGTGGGGGTGGGTGGGGGTGGGGGCGGGCCTGTTGGCCGCCAGGCCCAATGGCAACCCAGCAGCTGGTTTCAGCATGGCCCAGGCAGCCCCTGGAAGGCTGCCACAGAGAAACGTCAGTTCCGCATTAGCAAAGTGATGGAGTCGAGTGCAGCTGGAGACGCCAGGCGGGAGGGCAGGCCAGGTGGGCAATCCGTCCCCCCCCCGCTTTTCAGATGAGTGCCTCACGGACCTCCTGGAGGAGGTGGTTGCCAGGAGTTGTCCCCAGAGATACGAGGAAGAGGCCACCGCGCCTCACAAAGAGGACATGGGAGGAGGTGGCAGCCATGATGTGGTGCGGTGCACCTGGGTGCAGTACTGGAAGAGGTTCAATGACCTTCTGCACTCAGGAAGGGTGAGTATTATGTTGGCATGGGTCAGTGTGCAGAAGTGTTAGGGTGTGGCTGTCCCCCCGTGGACCTCAGGGGCGCTAGAGCCTGAGTCCCAATTGTCAATGGCGCCGGAGCTGGCCAAGGGGGTGAGCCCTGGCTGCTTGGACTGAGTGCCTTACGGCTCGAGGGCTGTGACTTGGATCTGCCCTGGCAGGTGTCCCTCAGCTGGGCCTGGCCAGGCTGCAATGGTGCTGCAGGTAGAGAGTGGACTAATCAATGCTCCTCTGTTGTTTCAGGAGAAGACCAGCCATAACCGCAGAGGCCCGCCCAACCTGCTGCTGCTCTCCCAGTTTGAACAGGACACCCTGGAGCTGGAGAGCCGGCACATTCCCCGTGCAACCGGGCGTGGAGAGGCAGGGCTGCCAGACTAATGTAAGAGCGCAGTGCACAGAGATGAGTGTTTCGCATTGTGCAGCCGTTCTAGTGCAGTCTCTTTATTGATGGGGGCCTCAAAACTGAATTCCCCATTGATCGTTGAAAGACGATGGCACCATGATGCAGATCTCCATTGTCTTACATTGTCTGCCACGCACAGTGACAGTGTGATGACTTAAACAAATGACATGTCCTTGTTCTTCCTTTTAGATTCGCCAGCACGCACTCGCTCTCTGGACCCTGAAGGGCCCCCCTGATGCCAGAGGACCACCAGGCGTCATTTGCACCTGCCCCACACCCGTTCTCTGAAGCAGCTACCAGTGCAGATACCGGTGGGCATTAGATTGGCAGCTAGAATGTTGGTGCACATTGGTGAGGGCACTTCACACTCGCTTGAGATGCAGGCGGAGGCAGAGAGTGCCCAGGGCACCGGCAGTCGAAGGACTGCTGGGGACCAGGATGATGCTCAGTTGAAGGCTGATGATGAGACTCTGGAGCAGTCCACTAGGTGGCAGAGCCTGGATGCCCAGTGAAGTGTGTGGGAGGACCTGGCAGAGATCCATGAGGGTATGCACGGTCTCTTGTGGAACCCATGCGGAACATGAGCACTGCGCCGACCCTCATGGCCGAGCGCACTGCCTCCTCCATTGAGGGAATGGCGACTCTCATGGAGAGGCAGCTCCAGGGACAGAATCAGGGGTCCCTGGGGTTGCGCTCAGACCTGCAGCCCTCACACAGGCACTGAGCTCAGGTGGTCATTGCCAGTGTGGGAAAAGGATGAGGCACCCAGTATCCCAACTAGGTGCCTGTCCATCAATAATGAGCAGGGAGGTCCAGAGCGACCTCAGATTGGTGCACGAGCTACCTGGCACCTCTGTGGGCTCCTCTCAGGGCGCTCTGGATGATGGCAGCAGCTCCTCCGCCCCTCTGCCAGTGACTGTGGCATCTGATGAGGCTGAGGTGACTGGGGAGATGCCAGCCGTGGCACTGGCCGCTCCCTCCCAGGCGAGGCCAGCACTGGCTCCACTGGCCAGAGGACGACTGCCAAGGTCATCAAAACCAACAGGACAGCAGAGTGAGGCTGTCTCCAATGCCGGTGCCAGCGAGGGGGGAGCACCAAGATGCAGCACTCAGAAACGTAAGTTAAAGGCACCATGAGAACAAGAGGGACAGTTCACGGATGATTTTCTGTTCAGTTATGTTTGGTTATATGTCTGCTGGTGTGGACATCAACACCAGTAATGGTAATATCATTATGCTTTCAATGTGACAATAACATTAAATTTGCTTTGGTTCTGATGGCCTCAGTATGCTTCACCTTTTCTTTCTGGTGCTGGGTATGCCAATATGTAATGCTGGGCATGAGTGGCTCGATATTTTATTGCCCAGGCACTGAATGGACTTTGGGGGCTAATGAAAGGGTCGTTTCAGACATCTGGGATGGAGTGGGCAGCCCTGGCATGTGTTTGAAGCTGATCTTCGGCATGCACCCACCCACCCACTTGCCGACCAGTGAGGCGCCCGTTTCCCTTCACGCCCCCAGGCCCACCGATTACGTGTGCCCGCCAAGGGTAAAATTCAGGCTCAGGACCCACGCCAAACATGGTGGCTGTACAAAGCATGGCGGCAGCAGTGGTGACACCAATCCAGCCATTGGTGTCATTGATGGGACTGTGCAAAGAGAGTGAAGGAAAACCTGGCGGCAGCTCGTTCTTACAAACTTACAAGAGAAAGAGGCAAACTGGACACTGGTAGCAACGCCAGCATCTGTCGAGCGGTCACTGCCCTTGCCGAAGCAGTTCGAGGACTTTGAGGGCCCAATGGAGAGGCTAGAGTTGGGAGTTTTGGAAGAAAAACTTCCTTAGGTACCAAACAGCTAAGGAGCAGCAACTCCAGGTTGGTTTATTCCTTTATCCTGTGGGTCCAGCAGCAGATGTTCTCCTGAGGCAAGGAGTGGAAGGTGTCCCTGTATCCCTACCACCCTGGAGGTTACGGAGGTCTGCCTCCACACCCTCAGCATTCTCCTCGCCATGCTCCTCTTTCGACTCACTACTGGATTCATTCTCTGTGGCCTATCCAGCTGTGTCAAGATCATCTTCCTCCAGTGGGTCCCCCTTTGCCAGTGCCAGATTGTGGAGAGTGCAGCAGACAACCACTAACAGTGATACCCGCTCGGGGGGGGCATTGTAGTGCATCTCCTGAACAGTCCAGGCATCAGTAACACATCTTCAGAAGACCTATGGTCTACCATTGCCCTTGTGGAGGCATGACCCCTACTGTAACGCTTCTCTGCCTCTGTTCTTGGGCGGTGGAGGGGGGGGTCATGAGCCACCTTTTCAACAGCTAGACCTCGTCACCCAGCAGCCATCCATCCAGCAGGGCTGGAGCACTGAAGAGCCCCGGCACCTGGGAGTGTTTCAGGATGTAAGTGTCATGGGAGCTGCCTGGGTACCTTGCACAGACTTGCAGAATCAGCATCCTGTGATCACACACTATCTGCACGTTCATCGAGGGCATTCAGCGAAGGCACCCAGCTGTCCCGCTCATGCCTTGAAGGTCACATGTGTGCAGTTGAAGGAACCCAGGACGCGGGGGAACCCAGCAATTGCTGCAAAGCCTTTGGCTCGCTCAGCCTGCCTGGCCTCATCTGTACAGTAAAGAGTACAGGTCAGTACCCGCTAGAACAGAGCTCCTGTCACCAGCTTGACGCAACTGTGGACAGCTGATTGGGACACCCCACACAGATCCCCCACTGAGCCCTGGAAAGAGCCAGAGGCATGGAAGTTTAGAGCCACTGTGTCCTTCAGAGCCACTGGCAAGGGATGTTCACCCACACAGTCAGAGCCGATCATCTGACAAATGGAGGTCACTGTCTCCCTGGGGAGGCAGAGCCTCCTTTGGCACTGCACCTCGGACATATTGAGGTAGCTGCATCGCCGCCTGTAAACCCTGGCAGCAGGATAGTGGCATCTTCTGCGGCCCCTTCAACCTTGGACTATCTGCTGGCCCTGTGCTCCTTGTGCCTGTGCCTGTCCTCCCACAGGTCCCTCCCCTGGAAGCAGCATTGGGACACCTGGCCTCCTCTCCCTTCTGCCCCTCTCTCCCTCCTCAGAGGAGGTGCCACCAGCAGAGACCACAATCCCCATTACCAGGGTAAGGGAAGGCTGTCTGATATCTGAAAGGGTCCACACGGTCTGAATCCTCCAGGGGTGAAAAGTCCTGAAATGAGGCCTGGAAATGCTAAGAATGAAGCCCCGACCTGAGATGAAGCTGCCAAGTACCAATAAGCAACCAATCTCCAAAGCTTCTCACACTATTCACACTGGCAATGCTGTTGACCCTTTTATCTTGCCCTTGGATGAGGTTTTAGCAAATTGTTGGCTGCCCGCCTGCCCATTTTGCCCATGCGACGAGCACGGGCAATGTAAAACACAGCTTAAATGCCTTTTTAATGGCTTTAACTGGCCTTGTAATTGATGGCGGGTGTGGCTCCAACTCCTGCTTGCATCCGCCGACCGAAATATTGCACGAGTGCGCGATGGTGTCAGGACACTCACCCAACATCATCACGCACTATTTTGTGTTTGAGTGGGTCGGGCGCTGCCCGCTCAACGAAAAATTCTGCGGCTGGTTTCTGGTATGCGTGGTCTATCTTCCTTGAACATACTGTAGCCTTCCTGGTACTTGCTTTAAACTGGTTTGTTAACACTATATATAAAACCAGGTTGCACAGTAGGTATGTCTCTCCTTTGTGTTCCGTCCTCTCTTGAAAGAGTCTAGCACATGGTTACTGATACATCATCATCTAACTACTTATTAGCATATCCATTCTGTTAACCCATTACACTACATGCTGGAAACCCCATTTATCCTGTGCAGCAGTATAAAACGCAAGGGAATTCAGGGTCTCATAGTTAGAGTTTCATAGTTAGACTTTGTAGCAACATTTTGTAGCCATTACTGAAGATGTTCTCTGTTTCTTTCCTGTTCCCTCTCTGGTCAGAAAGTTTTGTGCCAAGTTGTTCTGGCACTGCCTATCTTTTGGTGCACACAAGTATTGGGACAATAAATGTTCTTATCATAATCTCTCATTATTTATGTTTTTTTAAAGGTAGAAGAAACAACAATAACTTACACTTATATAGCACCTTTAATTTAATAAAACAGTCCAAGGTGTTTCACACATGAGTTGTATAGCAACATTGGAAACCAAACTACAAAGGGAGATGTTAGGGTAGATGACCAGAGCTTCTTCAAAGAGGTAGGTTTAAAGGTGCATCTTAAAGGAGAAAAGTAACGTAGAGAGGCAAAGAGGCTTAAGCCTTGGCAGTTGAAAGCGTGGTCACCAATGGTGGAGCAATTAACATTGGGCATATTCAAGAGGCCAGGATTAGAGAAACGGAGATGGCTTGGAGGGTTGTGGGGCTGAAAGAATGTTACAAAGATAAGGAAACACTGGGCAAAAATTTTTACCTTGGGGGGCGGGCGTGTGCTCAAGCATAAAATGACCGGCTTTGATGTCGGGTGAGCATCCAAATGTCAACACGCAGTCCACGGGATATTTCTTTTGGTGGATGCGCTGCTGACTCCGGCCATTAAAAAGAAAATTGAACTAAATTTTTCGCTGCTCATCCAACCTTGCGGTGGGCGGGCCGGTGAAAAGGCCAATGGCCTTTGCACTTTCTAGGAAACCTCATCCACGGCCGGGATGAGGTTTCCTAAAGCAAATAAAAATAAAATAAAAAATTAAAATTTAATTAATAACATGTTCCTGTTCGTGTGACAGAGTCACATGAAGGGATATTTTTTATTACATTTTTCATATCTTTATTAATTAAAAAAAAACTCTTTATCTTCCTGAGGCAGCTCTGTGCCTCAGGGAGATTATCAAGTGTGCACTCGCTTGCACTCCCCCCACACCCTGCCTCACCCACACAGGCAGCGCTGAGCGCAGCCACTTGCGTTTCACGCTGGGTGGGTCTTAATTGACCTGCCAGTGTGAAATTGCCTTCTGGCCTTGATTGCGGACTTCCCGACTACCCCGGCCGAGACTGCCAGACAAGGGCAAAATTCTGCCCATTGAGGAATTTGAAGACAGAGATGAGATTTTATAATCGAGGTGTTGTTTAACTTGAAGCCAGTGTAGGTCAGTGAATATGGGGATGATGGATGAACAGGATTTCGTGTGAGTTAGGACATGGGCAGCAGAATTCTGGATAGCCTCAAATTTACAGGGGGTAGCATGTGGGAGGTTGGGCAGAGAGGTGTTGGGAATAGTCAAGTCTAATGGTAACAAAGACACCGGTAGGGGTTTCAGCAGCAAATGAGCTGAGGTAGGGGCAAAACTGTGTAGTGGAAATAGGAATCTTAGTGATGGCGCGGATGTGTGGCCGGAAGTTCACCCCGGGGTCAAATATGACACCAAGGTCGCGAACGGACTGGCTTAATCTCAGACTGTGGCTAGGGAGAAGAACAGAGTCAGTAGCGAGGGAATGGAGCTTGGAGCGGGGAATGAAAACAATGGTTTCAGTCTTTCCAATATTTAATTTGAGGAAATTTCTACTAATCCGGTACTGGATGTTGGACAAGTGTCTGATAATTCAGCAACAGTGCAGGAGTTCAGGGAGCTGGTGGTGAAGTGGAACTGGGTGTCCTCAGCGTACATCTGAAAACTAACACCGCACTTTCAGATGATGTTGCTGAGGGGCAGTGTGTAGGTGAGAAATAAGAGGGGTTCAAGGACAGATCTTTGGGGACACCAGAGGTAACGGTGCAGGAGCAAGAAGAGAGGCCGTTCCAAGTGATTCTCTGGCTATTGTGATGAACCCAAGAAGAAGAAAAAGCTTGGACTTACTTTTTGCAAACAGAGATTGGGCCTCAGAGGCTGAGGACTACAGTTCCCAGCAGGCCCCAGTGGCCCCTACACATGCGCTGGCCCTAAAAAGGCCACATGCGCAAATTACCCCTTTTTCTGATCTTCGACAGCCGCACGTGTGCAGTTAGGGCATATTCCCATCCTCAGGCCCGTAAACGGCCCTGCGCACATGTGCAGTTTGTTTCTTTTATTTTTTTTCAGGTTGGAAGCCAGCTCTGCGCCTGCGCAGAAGAAGAAGCAGAAGTGAAACAAGGAAGAAGGGGAAACTGTGCAAAAAAGATCAGGTGACCTTCTACATCTCCATGGAGGAGTGCCATTCTGCAGAACGGGCCAGAAGAGGCAGCATGGGAGCTGAGTTCCCAAACCAGAGAAGAAAGGTCCTAAAATCAGGAAGTGGGACAGAAAGAAGGCCCAAGAAGACAGTAAAGCCAAGGAACAAGGACAGGAATTGGAAACAGGTCCTGTTAAGTGAAGTTAAGAGTAAGGTGCAGAGGAAAAGGCTCCGAATTAAAGAGACAGAGCTATGAGGAGCAGAATTGAAGAGCAAAGGGCTTGAGATAAACCAGAAGATACAAGGACCCAGCCGAAGTTTGGTGACTCCTTACTCCGGGCTTTGGAGTAGTGGTGTCATGCTTGGCACAGCTGAATGCCTGAGACTGTACATGGAGGGTGAAGCCTGAATGCACGTAGAGACTCAGGAGAAAGAAACCTTGGAAAGAGAGGTTGAAACCCTGGAGGTGGATCCTTGTTGAAGACGTTCAAGAGAAAGTGTCATTTGGGAGAGAATTCCAAAGCAAGTTCTTCAAATGCGGAGATTAGAAGCCCTTGTGAGAAAAATAGGGTTTCAGTGAGACTGGTTGACTCACACTGTAACAACTGTCTGGGGGCATTGATGAGAAATCCACAGAAACTTGGTTTTGGAGAGTAGTGTGTCCGACCACAGTTTGCCTATTAATTTATATGGACTGTGTACTTGCTGTGAACATTGGAATAAAAAATAGATTTTGTAATTCGTGCTATCTTTATGAATTTGTATAGATCTGTAAAGGTATAATTGGGGTGGAGGAGTAATGTAATATAGTCCATCTTCTCATATTTAATAAATGTTTAATTCTGTTGCTGTAGGTTCACCAGCAGACTCCTGTGACTCTGTTCAGTGGCTGCCCTCCATGTTTCTAAACAAAAATAAAAGTTAGGATCTATCAAGCCAGGTTCCGCCCTGAGATCTGACTTGTCCAGTAGTAACATCAGCTGGGATCATAACATAACACTGATTCGGTAGATAAGAATGGAACCAGATGAGAACAGCCCCACCCAGCTGAACGACAGGAGAGAGGTGTGGTCAACCATGTCACAGGCTGCAGACAGGTTGAGAAGGACGAGAAGGGAAAGTTTGTCACAGTTGCATCAGCTTTCATTTGTGACTTTGGTAAGAGCAGTTTCTGTGCTGTATTGGGGTGGAAACTTAATTGGAGGCATTCAAACTCGGAGTTCTGGGAAAGATGGGAATGATTTGGGAGATAACAACACTTTGAAGGACTTTGGAGTGGCAGAGGGGTTGGAGATGGGACAATAGTTTGCAAAGACAGTGGGTTCTAGGGTTGGGTTTTTGAGCAGAGGGGTGATGATGACAGATTTGGAAGAGAGGCAGCAGTACCTGAGGAGAGTGACTCTTAATATCAGTTGACATGGAGACCAGGAAGGGACTTTCGGTGGTCAGCAGTTTAGCAGGAGAATGGTAAAGGGATCAGGAGGTGGGTTTCATGGACAAGATGAGATTTGGGAGGACGTGAGGGAGATAGAAGAGAAATTAGAGAAAGGTGTGGGTTCAGGGCTAGGGCAGGGGGGAGGATGTTTGGTCAGGTAGGCTAATGGAAGGGAGGGAAGCAGCAGAGGTAGCTGATCAGATGGTTTCGATCCTAGTGACAAAAGAGTTCATGAGCTCCTCGCACTTATTGGTGGAAGTGGGGTTGGAGGAGACAGCGGGAGGATGTTTAAGCAAACTGTTTGCTGCAGGGAAATGAAGCCGGGAGTTACCTCTCACTCTAGGTTGGTCCTGGAATAGTGCACAGTTTTAGCAGACAAAAGCAGGACCCCTTGGTGTTTTATATGGTCCAGCCAGATTGAGCAGTGAATGATTAAGCCAATTGTTTGCCATACCCTCTCTGGTCTGCAACCCTTGGGCTTAAGGGAGTGCAGGTGAGGGCTGTGCTAGGGGGACTGGCCAGGTTGAGAGAGAGTAATGACTTTATTGGGGACTATTTTTACTGTGTGTGCGCAACACACTCTGGCCTGTGTTTCCTGTGTGCAACACACTCTGGCCTGTGTGCAACACACCCCGGCCTGTGTTTCCTGTGTGCAACACATCCTGGCCTGTGTTTCCTGTGTGCAACATGCCCTGGCCTGTGTTTCCTGTGTGCAACACACTCTGGCCTGTGTTTCCTGTGTGCAACACGCCTCGGCCTTTGTGGTGAGAGATGATTTGCTGGGTGCCTCCACTGGCCATTGTACCACCTGTCACTTGCTTAGTGACAGGTGACCTCAGTGGTGCTCCAGTTCCAGACCACAGGTAGAAAATGAAATATCAGAGGCAGTTTCTGTGAAAAGTGCTTTGACTGAAGAAATCTGCTATTGGAGTTCACGTGGGAGTTGTGTTCCAAAGGAATACTGGAAAATGTCAAACATCACTGCAAACATATCATCCTGTTTAATGCACAGGTTGATTAACAACTGAAGGATCTGTCTTTTCCAGGAAGTTCACCTCGTTTCCTGCCTCAGGCCTTGCTGGGACCATTACATCAACGATCAGAATAAAATAGACCTTACTCAATAGAGATTATATTTTCAGCAGTGGTTGGGCTGTTATCAATTGCTTCCTTCCTCCATGAGTTAAGGGATACAATATTGATCAATGCTCCTGACCACTATCCAGTGACAGCCCCTCAATGTTGGACAGCGAAAGATACATTGGGTTAACCTGTGATGTCTCACGTGGTTGAAAATCTTGCTGAAACTTTGCCGGTGATTTAAACTGCTATTTAACAATGTTAACTTGATGACTCAAGTTGATGACTGAAAACCAGTTTGGTGCCTGATATTTTTAGTGTTTTCTTTATTGCAAAAAAGGTTGCCCTTGTCCTGCTCAAGGGTTTGTTACAGATGCACCACAGACACGATCTACACCGTGTGGTACATTCAGGAAAAATACAATGAGCAGTACCAGCCGGTGTACCATTTCTCCACCTCACAAAAACCTTCGGCTCTGTCAACCACAAAGGATTATACAGTATCCTCCTTAAATCTGGCTGCCCTCAGGACCCTCAGGAATTCGTCATCACCCTCTGCCTACTCCACAATGACATGCAAACTGTGGTCCTCACCAATGGAACCACCACAGACCCTATTTCACTGAAGACTGGGGTCAGACAAGGCTGTGTCTTTGCACCAAATCTCTTCTCCATTTTCCTCATTGCAATACTGCCCCTCACTTCCAGAAAATTACCCACAGGCGTGGACATAATCTACAGAACAGATGGGAAACTGTTCAACCTACACCACCTTCAATCCAAAACCAAAATCACGCCAACCTCAGTCATTGCACTCCACTGTGCAGATGACCCTTGTGTATGTGTGCTCACTCAAAAACCTGTAGTACAAGGGTCTGGCACATGCAGGGTTAATGTGGGACCGAGTACAGTACCGCCCATGCAGTGATGTAAGAAGGCGCATGACCCAGACCCAGGGGTCAGTGTGTTGTTGAGCAGAGACGTGTAAAGACCTATGCATGGAGATAGCTCCTAGCCTGTACTCTTTACAGTACATGTGTAATTAATTCTAGTAGTTAATAAACACTTAGTTCACCTACTGAAGATTATGAAGAATTCTTTAAGACACACCCTCTGTAACCAATGCCCTCTCAACAAAATTGAGCTCCAGGTCATTGTTGACTCCTTCTCCGAAACATGTGAGAGAATGGGCTTTTAATGAAACACCGGGAAAACTAAGATCCTCTTTGAACCAATTTCCACAGCACAACACTTCCCCACATTGATTAAGGTCAACAGCGAGATCCTGGAAAATGTGAACCACTTTCTGTATCTTGGGAGCGTCCTCTTGGCGAAGGCAGACATAGACGATAAAATTCATCTTCACCTCCAATGTGCCAGCTTAGCCTTCAGCCATCTGAGGAAAAGAATATTTGAGGACTAGGATCTCAAACCCGAGACTAAGATTATAGTTTACCAGACAGCAGGAACCCCATGCTCACATATGCTTCAGGGACTTGGGACAACCCACTGCAGGTACCTCAAAGCACTAGCGAAGTACCTTGAGTGGTACCTTCACAAATTCCTCCAAATCCAGCGACAAGAACAGCAGTCCAATAACATTGACCTCTCTCAAGCTAACTTGCCCAGTATTGAGATGCTAATCACTCAAAACCAGCACCACCAGGTAGGACATGACATTCATATGCCTGACACCAAATTCACAAAATAATTGCTCTACTTGGAACTTATTTGCAGCAGGAAACTCCCAGGAAGAGTGTGGAAACACTTTAGCGATGCCCTCAAAGCATCCCTGAAGAGGTCAAACATCCCCACTGACTCATGGAAGACCCTGGTATGTGATCGACTAAAATGGAGAATATTCACCTGGGAGGCACTGAGCACACCGAGAAACTTCATTGAGAACACGCAGAGGTGAAGCCAAGGCATCAGAGGGAGTGCACAAACCTCCAAACACCTCACCTGCCCGACCATTCAAGCACCACCTGACTTGCATGTGGCAGAGTCTGTAGATTGCGCGTTGGACTAATCGAAATGGACACAAATCAAGTCATCCCCGATCCTGAGGGACTGCCTAAGAAAGAGGATTGGGGGGTGGTGGATAAGTGTGTCTAGTGATCAAGACGTTGATGGTGGGGGACTTGGTAACAATGGTACTGTCGACAATTAAGGAGAATTCGCTGGGTTTTCCTTTGAGACTGTTATTAAGCGCCACATACGTAGCATGAATGTTACCTGCCAAACGTTTGCAAAGTCTAAGAATGTATTCTCTTGAATATGATTTGGAGGTGATCCAACTGAGATGTTTAAGACGATTAAAGGGGTTGATAGGCTAGATAGAGAGAAGTTATTTCCTCTGCTGGGGGAGTCCAGAACAAAGGGTCACAATCCTAAAAATTGGAGTGAGGTCACTCAGGAGTGATCTCAGGAAGCTTTACTCCACACGAAGGGGAGTGGAAATCTGGAATTATTTCCTCCAAAATGTTGTTGAGGCTGGGGATCCATTCAAAATGTTAAAATTGAGGTTGATAGATTTTTGTCCCAGTACCAATGTTTATAGATAAAATTGGGATACAATCGACCATGATCAACGTTCACTCTATTTCTTTTTCAAGTGCGTGGGTGATATGTTTAAGTGTGCAGCCCCTTTAACTTTTTTTTGTGGGACTGCACACATGCAGTAACTGAAAGTGATTGATTTGTGAGCAGCCTGCATCAGGACTTTCAGGTTGCTGTGCGGCCTAGAGGAAACATTGACTATGATCTTAGAATGAATGGCGGAACAGGTTCAAGGAATTGAACAGCCTATTCCTGTTCCTGTGTTAACCCAAGTCCTACTAAAGGCTGGTAAAATATGCTTCATTATCGTGGGAGCTATGAATGGAGCAGAACACTGAGTTCATCAGCAAACAAACCCACCACTGACATGCAATACTGGACGAGCAGAAATTTCCTCCAATTAAATATCGGGAAGACTGAAGCCATTGTCTTCAGTCCCCGACTCAAACTCCTCCCCATTGTCATCAATTCCATCGTCTCCCTGGCAACTCAGAGGATGAACTAGACTGTTTGCAAACTTGGCATTATATTCCACTCTGCGAAGAGCTTCCAACTACATACCCAAGACATCATCCAAACTGCCTATTTTCACTTCCCTAACATTACTCAATTTTGTCCCTGTCTCAGCTCCTCTGAAACCCTGATTCATTTAGCAGCCCTAGACTCGACTATTCCAAGACAATCCCACATTCTGGCCTCTGTAAACTTGAGGCCATCCAAAACTCTGCTGGCCGTTTCCTAACTCACGCCAATTCTATTCATCCATCACCCTTGTGCTTGCTGACCTACACTGACTCCCTGTTAAGCAATGCCTTGAATTTAAAATTTTCACCCTTGTCCTCAAATCCCTCTATGTCCTTGCCCCTCCTTATCCTTGTAAAGTCCTCCGGCCCCACAGCTCTCCAAGATATTTGTGTCCCTCTAATTCTGGCCTCTTGAGCATCCTGATTTTAAATGCTGCATTATTGGTGACCACGCCTTCAGTTGCCTAAGCCCCAAGCTCTGGAATTTCCTCCCTACACCTCTCGACCTTGATTTCCTCCTTTAAGACACTCCTTAAAACCTATTTTGGCCAAACATCTGGTCATCTGACCTAATATCTGCTTATGTGGCTTGGTGTGAAATTATGTTTTATCATGTCCCTTTGCTGCGTCTTGCGATCTTTTAATACATTAAAGGTGCTATATAAATACAGGTTGTTATTTGATGAAGGGAAGGTCAGTGTTGAAGCAATTGAAGAAGGCACAGACAGTTCTCTGAGGAGCCCTGCAGTTATGTAAATAGTGTACGGCAGTGCGGTGGGTATGTCGCTGGACTAGTAACCCAGAAGCCTGGCCTAAGAATCCAGTAGGATGGGTGTTCAATCCCATCACAATAGTTTGAGAATTTTGAATTCTGTTAAAAAAAGCAATCAGGAAAAGGGCTGGCATCAGTAAAATGGGCTGTGTAGCTGTTGGATTGTTGTAAAAACCCAGCTCGTTCACTAATGTCCTTTAGGGAAGTAAACTAGTCATCCCTTCCCTATATGTGACTCCAGTCTCTTCAGATTCTTAACTGTCCAGTTGTTAACAAACTGCTACAATGAATAATAATAACAGCACTTGTGGGAGCACCTTCCCCACATGGCTCACAGCAGTTCAGGAAGAAGCCTTGCCAAAGTTCCTCAAAGGCAAATAGGAATGAGAAATAAATGCCAATGACAATAAATGCCCAGATCCTGAGAATTAATGACAATAATGAATAAAAATGTCCTGCGGCTATGAAAACTGCCTTGTAACAACAACCACAAGAGTAAGAAGGAATGTAATAAGCTCTAAATTAGGATTTGTGTGCATGTATGTGAACACACAGAATGTGCTAAATAAGGTTGTTGAACTGTAGGCACAAATAACCATGTGGAATTTGATGTTGTGGCAGTAATGGAGACCTGGCTTAAAAAAAAGAACTGGACTGGGTACTAAATATTCCTGGATGTAAGATGTTCAGGAAAGTTAGGGAAGGAAAGAAAGGAGGAGCAGTACTGATTAAGGAGAACATTGCAGTGCTGGAGAGAGAGGTTGTTCCAGAGGGGTCAAGGACATTCTGTTTGGTTAGGGCTAAGAAACAATAAAGGTACCATCATATTACTCAGTGTTTTCTGTAGGCTACCAAACGGGAAGGATGTAGAGGGACAAATTTGCAAAGAAATTATAGAAATGTGCAAGAATTATAAAGTCGTTTATTTTAATTATGCAAATATAGACTGGGATAGTCATAGTGTAAAGGGCAGAGGGGGCGAGATGTTCTAGAATGTGTTCAGGAAAATTTTCATCAGTATGTTTCCAGTCCAATGAGGAAGGAGGCATTGCTGCATCTGATTCTTTGGGAATGGGTGAAGCAAGTGTCAGTGGGGGAACATTTAGGGGACAATGGTTATTGTATCATAATGCTTAGGTTGGCTATGGAAAAGGACAAGGAGTAATCCAGGGTAAGAATAATTAATTGGGGAGGGTCAATTTCCATAAGGTGAGAATGGATCTGGCCCAGGTAAATTGGAATCAAAGACTGGCAGGCAAAACTATAACAGAACAAAGGGCTACCTTTAGGGGGGAGATGGTTCGGGTACAGTCAGGGTATAGTCACGTGAAGGGGAAAGGTAGGGCGAGCAAATGTACAGCACCTCGGATGACAAAAGAGACAGAGAGTAAGATGAAGCAGTGCATATGAAAGATGTTATGTAAATAATACAATTGAGAACTAGATTCAACATAGAAGATTCAGAGAGGAAGTGAATAATAAATAAGAGAAGCAAAGAGAAGATACGATAAAAGACTGGCAGCTAACATAAAAAGGAATCCAAAAGTCACAGGTATATAAATAGTAAAAGGCTGGTAAAAGGAGAAGTGGGGCTGATAAGGTACGTTAAAGGGAATTTACACATGAAGAAAGCAGTTGTTCTAAATGAGTACTATGCATCTGTCTTTACCAAGGAAGAAGGTGCTGCTCAAGTCAGAGTGAAAGACGAGGTAGTTGAGATACTGCATACACTAAAGATTGATCATAGGGAGTATTAGATCAAATTACTGCACTTAAAGTTGATAAGTCACCAAGACCAGATGAGTTGCATCCAAGGATACTGAGAGAAATAAGGGTGGGAATTGCAGATATACTGGCCATATTTTTCAATCCTCCTTAGATTCAGGGGTAGTGTCTGAGGACTGGAGAATTGTAAATGTTACACTCTTGTTCAAGAAAGGGTGTAAGGATAAGCCCAGTAACTTCAGGCCAGACGTAGCTTGGCTGCTGGTGAGAAGAAACCTCAACATCAGATACTTCCTGCATGCTCGGAGTCTCACATGCTGCCCTTGAGGTGGCTGTGGTGAAGAGAACATCATCCATCTCCTGCTGGAATGCGTTTTTCATCACTGGGCGTCACTGGCTAGGCCAACACTTATTGCTCATTCCTAACGACCCTTGAGAAAGTGGTGGCAAGTCACCTTCTTGAACAACTACAGTCCATGGGGTGGAGGTACACCCACAGTGCTGTTAGCAAGGGAGCTCCAGGATTTTGATCCAGCGACAGTGAAAGAACAGCAATATAGTTCCAAGTCAGGGTAGTGTGTGGCTTGGAGGGGAGCTTGCAGGTGGTGGTGTTGCCATGCACCTGCTGCTCTTGTCCTTCTAGATGGTAGAGGTCATGGGTTTGAAAGTGCTGTCGAAGAAATATTGATGAGTTTCTGCAGTGCGCCTTGTAGATGGTACACACTGTTGCCACTCTGGCCGGTGGTGGGGGGAGTGAACGTTTATGGATGGGGTGCCAATCAAGTGGGCTCCTTTGTCCTGGATGGTGTTGAGCTTCTTGAGTGTAGCTGGAGCTGCACTCATCCAGGCAAGCAGAGAATATTTCTTCACAATCCTGACTTGTGCCTTGTAGATGGTGGACAGGCTTTGGGGAGTCAGAAGGTAAGTTACTCTCCACAGAATTCCCAGCCTCTGACCTGCTCTTGCAGCCACAGTGTTTATATGGCTAGTCCAGTTCAGTTTCTGGTCAATGGTAACCCCCATGATGTTATAGTGGGGGATTCAGCAATGGTAATGCCATTGAATGTCAAGGGGCAATGGTTAGACTCTCTCTTTTGGAGATGGTCATTGCCTGGCACTTGTGTGGAATGAATGTTACTTGGCAGCCTAAGCCTGGATATTGTCCAGGTCTTGCTGCATTTTGACATGGACTGCTTCAGTATCTGGGGAGTGACGAATGGTGCTGAACATTGTGCAATCAGGGAAGAATGTCTGGAAAGAAATACTGTGGCTTTTGCCGGAGGTTCACCCCAAACAGCTCCATAAGAAGGACTCTGTGCTCTATGGGTTGTTCCCAGGGACACACACCAGGATAAACAGCAACTGCCACTAAAGGACCATCAACTCAGTGAAAGACGCTCTTTGATTTGCCTGAACCTTGCTGGTCTTCCAGTGCACAGATCTGTCCATGACCATGTGTTGCAGACTGACACATTCTAAGGTTGAGGACTATGATCTGAGGGACACGCTAAAGCTAGGGGCAGCCATTGCAAAGGCTCAATAGGGAAGTGCTACTGTCTAAAGCCCTCCCATCATTGAACACTGAGTGGCTGGAAAGCATGTAAAATGCATCAGACTGTATACACCAGAGAATGCGTAACATAAATTTAATGTAAATTAAAATTGGAAATACAACCTGTAATTGTAAGTGTGGAGAGGTAACTCAGAGTGCTGCATAGTGTGTTGAAAAAAATTGAACCACATTGCACTTTATGTGATGTCATATTGGAACTGTTATGCAATGAATCTTTACAAATATTATGAACAAAGTATATATTTTGGAGAAAAAAAACCCAGTTTTAACAATATTCCTAATGGAAGGATTGTACATGAAGTAGAGTTGGAAGAGGCTTGTGTGGAACACAAACACCAGCATGACCTGTTGGGTTGAAAGCCCTGTTCCTATGCTATACACTTGATGTAATCAACATCTAGCACAGCTAAAGGATGAATACAACAGCACGATGAGAATACAGCAGCACGATGAGAATACAGCAGCACGATGAGAATACAAGGATGGATGGTGTACCATGAAAGCATGGAGCTGTACAAGCCCAAAGCTGTTCAATGCCCCCTACCCTTGTCTGATGTTCTGTATTTTACTGACACTATCTCTGAGGTGTGAGCTCACGGTGAGGAGATGACACTGAGAAGCTGACAGTTTCTATTCATAACACGAGTTATGAGTGAGCTGCAACATCACATGGAAATTCAGCTACACATTGCACACTAAACTCATTCAGAAAATCCTTTACACAGACTTGGAGAGATAATCACCCTGAAACATAACTCAGGAATTCGAATTACTTCATCACCTGGGAAATGAAACCTCTTCCAAAACAACTGAATAACTTACAGGTCTCACTGAACTGCGACTATAAGCTATTTAATGGCAAATTTGTGACCTCACCCCAAACCAACGCAGTGACCTCACCCCAAACCCACGCGGTGACCTCACCCCAAACCCACGCAGTGACCTCACCCCAAACCCACGCGGTGACCTCACCCCAAACCAAACCCACGTGGTGACCTCACCCCAAACCAAACCCACGCGGTGACCTCACCCCAAACCAACGCGGTGATCTCACCCCAAACCAATGCGGTGACCTCACCCCAAACCAAACCCACGCGGTGACCTCACCCCAAACCAAACCCACGCGGTGACCTCACCCCAAACCAACGCGGTGATCTCACCCCAAACCAATGCGGTGACCTCACCCCAAACCAAACCCACGCGGTGACCTCACCCCAAACCGACACGGTGACCTCACCCCAAACCAAACCCACGCGGTGACTGTTAGTCACATTATGAGGTTGTCATGGAAGAATTAATCTAGGCTGGTCTCTTGGTTAAAGCTGGTTTATTTCCAAGACAACAACTCAGTGCTACTAACTTCCTAGTAGCTTCCAGACAAAGTGATCCAGCTGTACCTTTTTATTCTATTTAGATGGGATAATTAATGCCCATCACTTATTTAACTAACAATTGGTTTTAACAAGATGATTGCCATTTTAACAGTGACCATGCTGCAAACCAACACAGTTGTCAATGTATAAATAATCACACTGCTACTTGTTAAAGACAATCGCTGGTTAAACAGGTGATGGGCATTGATTATCCCATCTAAATAGAATTAAAAGATATAGCTGGAATACTTTGTGGGGAAACTATTTGGAAGTCAGTACCACTGAGGAGCTGGCTTGAAAATAAATTAGCTTGAACCAAAAGACCAGCCTGGATTAATTCTTCCACAACAACCTTTTATTGTGAGTAACAACAGTGACCACACTCTGAACCCAGTACAGGCAATATCTGAGACTCCACCATCACCATCCCTGGGACCGAGGTGTTAGCTGTGGCTCAGTTCATAGCACCCTTGCCTTTGAATCAGAGGGTTGTGGGTTCATGTCCCACTCCTGGAAACCAAGAACTGTGATTGTACTCAAAAGAGTTGCAATCTGTGACTGTTGATAACTCGAAAGAGTATCACCGTCCCTGGGTATGTCCTGTCCCACTGGTAGGACAGGCACAGCAGAGGTGGCGGCACAGTGGTATACAGTTGGGAGGGAGTTGCCATGAGAGTCCTCGATTCTGGCCCTCATGAAATCTCACGGTATCACATCAAACAGGGGCAAGGAAACCTCCTGCTGATTACCATGTACCGTCCCTGCCTCTGCTGACGAATCAGGGCTTCTCCATGTTGAACACCATTTGGAGGAAGTACTGAGGGTGGCAAGGGTGTAGAACATACTTTGGGTGGGGGACTTCAATGTCCATCGCCAAGAGTGGCTCAGTAGCACCCACCACAGACCAAGCTGGCCGAGTCCTAAGGGAGATAGCTGCTAGACTAGTTCTGCAGCAGATGGTGAGGGACCCAACAAGAGGGAAAACATATTTAACCTCATTCTCACCAACCTGCCTGCCGCAGATGCATCTGCCCATGAAAGTATTGGTAAGAGCAAATACCACACAGTCCTTGTGGAGATGAAGTCCTGTCTTAACATTGAGGATATCCTCCATTGTGTTGTGTGGCACTACTATCGTGCTAAATGGGAACATTTTGAACTGATCTAGCAACTCAATATTGGGCAACCATGAGGTGCTGTGGGCCATCAGCAGCAACAGAATTGTAACCTCATGACCTGGCACATCTCCCACTCTACCATTACCATCAAGCCAGAGGACAACGTTCAATGAAGAATGCAGGAGAGCATGCCAGGAGCAGCACTAGGCATAGCTAAAAATAAGGTGTCAACCTGGTGAAGCTATAACACAAAACTACTTGCGTGCTAAACAACATAAGCAGCAAGTGATAGATAGAGCTAAGCGATCCCACAACCAGACGATCAGATCTAAGCTCTGCAGTCCTGCCACATCCAGTCGTGAATGGTGGTGGACAATTAAACAACTCACTGGAGGAGGAGGCTCCACAAATATCCCCATCCTCAATGATGGAGGAGCCCAGCACATCAGTGCAAAAGATAAGGCTGAAGCATTCGCAACAAACAGTGGTTGATCCATCTCGGCCGCCTCCGGAAGTCCCCAGCATTGTAGATGCCAATCTCAGCCAATTCAATTCACTCCATGTGATATCAAGAAACAGCTGAAGGCACTGGATACTGCAAAAAGCTATGGGCCCTGACAATATTCTGGCAATGGTACTGAAGACCTGTGCTCCAGAATTTGCCATGGGAAGTTTGAACTTCCGTTGGGTAATTTTCCCACTCGGTGGACCCTCAGATAAAGTCTCCAACTCCTGAGACTTTGGACAGCTCCAACCTACTTACTTGAATAATTTACCCAGGAAGTGTTAGACAGAAAATTCCTAGTTTATCTTCTGGGTAACTATATAACTTACCTCACAGACTTCCCCCCATCCCCCCACCATTCCGATCCGACCAGCCCCCATCCTGATAACCCGCTCGACCAGACCCGACTACCCCCACCCCACCCACCACCCTACGCACCTGCACACAAACCACCCCAGCCAGCTGCCAACCTACGCACTGAATCACTTACCTCACCCACCTACCCACTTACACACCCATTCGCTCACACCCATTCGCTCTCATCCATTCGCTCACACCCATTCACTCACACCCATTCGCTCACACCCATTCCCTCACACATTGAGAAGCTTAGGGAGCTTTAAACATCTATCAGAGTATGGCAGCTATTGCCATTAAAAAGTGACTGCAGCTTCTGCGCAGATTCTCTTCACTGCCCTCTGCAAGGATTCCTGCGCTGAGGGAGTTCTGCAGGATCCTCCATTGGGAGTCAGAGTCCTTTCAGCATATGCAGGCAACTAGGTAGTCTTCTGTCTGACCAGATTTAGACACAGGGGCTATGACTCTGATTGGATGTTTTGGGCCTAATTCTCTCTCTACACACACATGCATGTGAGAGGAACACATTTTTGTTCAACGATTTGTGTGGGTAAGGAAAGCTCGATGGGTCTTTTTTTCCAGGTGATCAATCTTTCTGGTATGATCATACACTTAGAAAATTGGCCTTTAATTATTTAATTTCCAGGTGCCAATTTAAAGCAACGACTTGATCCTGAGCATATTTGTTATATATTTCTTTCCAAAAGCTCTCATCAGCCATATACACGGCTCCACACTCACATTCCATCACTACCTCCAGCAATTGTAAGGTGTTTCTCATTGGACGAGAGAGATGGGATGAATGGCCATACTCCCTAACTTTGTTACAGTAACCACGTGAGGTGAAGAAAGGTGTCCCATGCAAGACGCTGATATGGTTAGGGCAGAAAGAAAGCGTTTGCATTTAGAACGCAACTTTCGTAACCTCACAAGGTCCCAAATCTAATGTCAATGAAGTAATTTTTGAAGGATAGTCACTGTTGTGGCGGCCAATTTATGCACAGCAAGACCCCACAAACAGCAATGAGATAATTACAAGACCTTCTATTTTGGAGATGTTGATGAAGGATGGATGTTGACCAGGACACTGGGGAAAATTCCCCCCCCCACCCCTTCCATGCCAGCTGTGGCCCAGTTGTAGCATTTTTGTCTCTGAGTCAGAAGGTCCTGAGCTTCTGTCTCATTCCAGCACTTTGACACAGCAATCAAAATGGCAGTCCAGTGTAGTACTGAGGGAATGCTGCAGTGTTGAAAGTGCTGCTTTTCAGATAAGATGTTAAACCAATTACCCAAAAAGCGCTCTCAGGTGAATGTAAAAGATCCCACGGCACCATTTTGAATAAGATCAGAGGAGTTCTGCCTGGTGTCCTGAACAATATTTACCTCTCAACCAACATTATGAAAACAGATTATCTTGCCATTATCATATTGCTGGGGGCCAGTTGGCTGAGTTGGCTGGATGGCTGGTGTAACATTCAGCGTGGGTTTAATTCTTGTTCCAGCTGAGGTAGACTGGGGCCTGGCACCTTGCCCTGCCCCCCCGAGAGAGGAAGGTAATGGCAAACCACCACTAGCAAAACCTTCCAAGAAAAATGGCTCAGGATGAAGCATCTGCAGATAATGAGCCAGGAAGCTGCCTTTGGGCAGAGATCATGGGCAGAATTTTACATTCCCCCCTTGGTGGGTTTATAAGCGGGTTGGGGTGCTGCTGTTGAGCGTTAAATTCCTCAGATGGGCATCCCGCTGTGTTCCCGCCCACGCCGACCTCTTGGCAATCTTACGCTGGGGTGAGCCGCCTGCCCTTGCCCCACTTGAGGCCCTTAGGTGGCTAATTATTTTTATTTTTTTTAATTCATCCACGGGATGTGGGCTTCACTGGCTGGCCCAGCATTTATTGCCCATCCCTAGTTGCCCTTGAGAAGGTGGTGATGAGCTGCCTTCTTGAACCGCTGCAGTCCATGTGGTATAGGTACACCCACAGTGCTGTTGACCACTTAAGGGCCATTTCCCGCCCAGCCTCAGCTTTTAGGCTGGTGGAAGGATTTCTGGGGTATGGGGGAAGCATAAAATAATCGGTAGGGAGGGGTGGGGGCGCCTCCATCAGCAGCCCCTTTTTAACATCAGGTGGCCCCACCCCCACCATCTTAAGGCCCAGTAACCTCAGGACCTCCCTCCCCAGCCCAGCCTCCCAGCTGACACCCCAATCCTCCCCTGCCCACCCTGTCCTGAGACCCCCAAAACTTATCTCTTCCTGGAATCCCAGGACTTCGGCTCAGGGGACTGCTTGCAGTTCCAGTCCTGTCCACTGCAGCTTCTGGTGCTGCAGGGACTAGAGAGCTGCCGGCCAATCAGATTAGCTGGTAGCCCCCCCCAGAATGAGGGGGCGGAAGTCCCGCCTCCAGCCAATTGACGCTTGTTGGAGTGTGAAATCGCTGTGGGGCAGACAGTGTTGGCAGAGATGTGTTCCCCGCCCACTCTTCGATGGTAGAACAGGAAGCCCCACCATCCTAAAAATCCTGGCCCATATTCCTGTTTGTGGGGGTTTGCTGAGCACAAATTAGCTGTTGCGTTTCTTACATTACAACAGTGAGTACTCTTCAAATAGAACCTCATTGGCTGTAAGGCGCTTTGGGGTGTTTGATATTCGTAGAAGTTGCCACATAATCACAAATCTTCCCTTTTCATCAAATATGGTCCTGAATTGCTTTTACATCCACTAGGAGCTTAATATCTTATCTTAAAGATAACACCTGCTAGCAATGCAGCACATCTTTATTTTTCACTAAGTGTCAACCTAGATTCTGTGCTCACAACTCCAGAGTGGGACTTGAGCTTATAATGTTCTGAGGGTTCGATCAACTGAGGCATGGCTGACGTTGAAATTGTGATGGCATATATGGGGGTGGGGAAGGTTGTACGAATTTGTAAAGTTATTATCCATGCATGAATGAGACAAAGGTGCCTGGAAACGTTCATGAAGAGAAAACTAAATCAACAGCCCCCAAGAACGTGTTTGATGGCTAGAAGTGTGTGTGTGAGAGGTGTGTGTGAGAGGTGGGCATGAGAGGTGGGCATGAGAGGTGGGCATGAGAGGTGGGCATGAGAGGTAGGCGTGGGAGGTGGGAGTGGGAGGTGTGTGTGAAAGGTGGGCATGAGAGGTGGGTGTGAGAGATGGGTGTGAGGTGGGTATGAGAGGTGGGTGTGGGAGGTGGGAGTGGGAGGTGGGCGTGAGAGGTGGGCGTGAAGGGTGGGCGTGGGAGGTGGGCATGAGAGGTGGGTGTGAGAGGTGGGTGTGAGGTGGGTGTGAGAGGTGGGTGTGAGAGGTGGGTGTGAGAGGTGGGTGTGGGAGGTGGGTGTGAGAGGTGGGTGTGGGAGGTGGGAGTGGGAGGTGGGCGTGAGAGGTGGGTGTGAAAGGTGGGCATGAGAGGTGGGTGTGAGAGGTGGGTGTGAGAGGTGGGTGTGGGAGGTGGGTGTGAGAGGTGGGTGTGGGAGGTGGGAGTGGGAGGTGGGTGTGGGTGTGGGAGGTGGGAGTGGGAGGCGGGTGTGGGAGGTGGGTGTGAGAGGTGGGTGTGAGAGGTGAGTGTGAGAAAGATTGTCCTGTTTGACACTTCAGGGTGTCCTTCCCAGATGCCAGCATTGCTGAACATTGTCATGAGGATACTGCATGGGTCAGTGCTGTACTCATAACCTTGGAGTAGATGTGCGAGGAGGCAACATATCTTAAGAAAGGGAGAACTTTCATTTTTCTGGCACCTTTCATATCCTCAGGATGTTTTGGACATTTACAATCAATGAATGATTTCTCAAGTGTCACCACTCTTGTTACTTTAACAAATGCAACAGTCAGTTTAAACACAGTAAAAATTCTTAAATGACTGAATGATCAAATCATCTGTTTTTGATGGTGTTGTCTTGAGGGAGCAATATTGGACAAGACACCAGCAGAACTCTCCCTATTTTTGGTGAGATCTTTTAGGTCTATTTAAGCAATCAGAAGAAGTGTTGGTTCAACGTTTCATCCAAAAGAAACCATACACCTCTTGCAGTCCTGTACTGTGTTCAGCTAGACCATCAACTCAAGTCGATAGTGAGGCTTGAACCCACAGTTCTTCCAATTTACAGTTGGGGGTATTGGAAACGTATTCACTCTGACATTTAAGCAAACTGCCAGGTTAACAGTAACAGTTCCCAGGCAGATAGTCCAATTATGCAGACTTTAAAGTGTTGACCAAGTGTCTGTTGCCCATTTACAATTGACACATGCCAAGTCCCACACCATCTTACAGCTCTTTCACTGTGTAATCTGGCAGGGCACACATTCAAGCTTTAAGTGAATAGCTTGAACACCTTCTCTGCACACTTGCTTCATCAAAGAGTTTCACACAAAGATCACTGTAACGCAGCCTATGATGCACAGTTACTCAAACATTTGCAGGTTCTGCCACTGACTCCATCCTTCTCCCCGGTAACTGTCTGAAGCTGAACTATTCGCCCGAAGATTACAGATGGTCTTAGAGGTGGCACAAATCTGTGGTTGGAAGCTCCCCTCAGGGTGATACATGACACCAAGGTTGTGGACAGACTAGTTCAGCTTCAGACAGTTACCGGGGAGAAGGATGGAGTCAGTGGCTAGGGAACAGAGTTTGTGGCAGAATCTGCAAATGTTTGAGTAACTGTGCATCATAGGCTGCGTTACAGCGATCTTTGTGTGAAGCTCTTTGATGAAGCAAGTGTGCAGAGAAGTGGTCTCAGCTCATCTGCTGCTGAAACGCTCATCTAAGCGATTGTTATATCCAGACTTGACTATTCCAATACACTCCTTGCTATCCTCCCCATCCTTAATAAACTAAAGCTCATCCAAAGTTCTGCTACCCATGACCTTACTTGGACCAAACCCCGTTCTCCTACTGACCTACGCTGGCTCCTGGATGAGCATCTCAATTCATTTAAAAATTTTCATCCTTGTTTTCAAATCCCTCCATGGTCTCGCCCCTCCCTTTCTCCTCCAGCCCTACAACCCTCCGAGATACCTGCACTCCTCTAACTCTGACCTCTTGAGCATCCCCGATTTTCATCACTCCATCATGGGTGTCTGTGCCTTCAGCTGTGGAATTCCTTCCATAAATCACTTGGCCTCTCTTTCCTTCTTTAAAACACTTCTTAAAATCTACCTTTCTGACCAAACTTTTGATTGTCTGTTCTAATATCTCCTTATATAGCTCGGTGTCAAATTTTGTTTGAAAATGCTCCTGTGAAATACCTTCCGACATTTTACTATGTTAAATATATATGAATGTATGTTAAAGGGATTATTTACATGTAATTTATTGTTGTCTCTGATTACACACCCCTTACATTTCAAGGCCATTTCTATGCTTACATGACAAATTGACACAGGATACGAGGGAACAGGAGGAAACCTCATGAATGATGAGGCTGACATTCCTGTTGATGAGGTAATATTTGCACATCAGAGCATGGAAGCATCTGGAGAAGGCGAAGCTTCAGGCCTGCCTCAGACTCGAGGCTACTGCCACCCTGGTCTTGTTTCTGTGTCTTCTCTTCACCCACCCCCAGCCAGGCATACACATAGTCCCCGCAATTGGCAAACAACATTGGCCTCCTTTTCCTCCATTGCAGGTCAGGAGCCCATCAATGACCCAGGAACAGACAGAGTCTGACAACTCCCCATGGTCCGAAAGCAGCAGTACACTTACACATAACCTGGAGAGAGATACAGTCCATGAGTTGGGGAGATACCAGTGAGTGAGTCACAGGTGTGAAGAGAAGCAAGTGCAGGTGGCAGAGCACTAACAGAATGCCACCAGAAGTTTGGTATGAAAAATAAGTATTGGGTTTACAGCCTTTTTGGGAAGGTGCTGAATGGTGTGGATTAAACAGGGAACCCCCAGCTCTCGAATGAAGCCATAAAATTAACCCAAAATCTTCAATTTTATAATGAGAAATATTGAGTACAAGAATAAAGGCATGATTATAAATTTGTTCAAAGCGTTGCTCATTAGCTGTATGCAGTCCTGGGAGGTGAAACAGTGTAGATTCACCAGGATGCCAGGAATGGGAAGCTGTAGCTATGAGGAGAACCATGAGATGTTCGGGCTGTTGCCACTGGAGCAGAGGAGACCAAAAGGAGATTTAAGAGAGTGTTTTAACATTATGTAGTAAACTGATTGGGGAGTTGGTGATATTACAGGGTGGGGGGCAGGGACTGGCATGGGGTGGGGGGTGGGGGTGAGGGGCATTGATTAAAATTATCACCAAGGCAGTGACCAAAGAAGAGGAGAAATTTCTTTACTCAGAGGGTGTTAGAATTTGCCTTGTGTCCATCAAAGTATAAAGGTTTGTCTTAATATGGGAGGCCCTTATAGCTGGTCAGTCATTACATTATCTATCTGGCCTGCCCACGGCATCTCCTGTATCCTTGTATTGCCTGACAGGAGACATTGAGTTAAACCGATGAGCAAACTTTCACTCAAAGACTAGAGATTTAGTGAGAAGCAACCTCGCCTCAATTTACATTCTGGGTAGCCTGTGAGAGGACTCACAATAAAGGGGAGGACATAAGAACAGCGAGGGCCCTGCTGAGGAGAGCTCACAGGCAGTGGGATGTGAGCGTCACCAGCAAGGTGAGCTGCCTTTTTGAACAGGATTTTCTGCTTGGCGTGGCAGGCTCAGTGAGTCTCCGCAATCTGCCTTTACTTTCATCTCGCATCAGTCTAACTGTGAAGAAGTCGGCGTGCTTTCAAAGCAGATTCTGTTCGTCATGATAACTCGTTCTGGCAATGGACATGGGAATCTGTGGCCTTCAGCTAAATGGATTATTGTTATCCAAGCAGGAGTAACCTTTTGTGTCTTAGGAGCCTTGTTACGCATCCGGTCTTTCTTTCACAAGGTTTTTGTTTACGTGTAAACATCCGCATGTGAAACATTTGTTTTCACTTATTCCCCAGGCTCAGCACACTGCAGACGTTCATTGCAAATTATGGGAGCCCCTGAGTGTTTTTTAATTTGCAAACATTTCAGCCATACTTAAATATTAACCTGAAAGCCTTGTACAAAGAATGCAAATGGAGTTTACATGGGGAGCGAGCCTTATGTGGCTTGATTGCAGAATGAATTGGATAGAGCCACGTTTGGCCAAAGTTACCAGCCCCTGTCCCAGAGGCTGAAACACCTAAGGGGATCCAAAATCCAGATGTGGCCTCCTAACTCCCGCCTTCCATAAATTAATGCTAACCCAAAACTCTGCTGCCTGTATTCTAATTCATCTCGAGCTGAGTGCATCCCTGTGCCCGCTGACCTATATTGACTACCAGTTAAGTAATGTCTAAATTTTAAAATTCTCATCCTTGTTTATAAATCCCTTCATGGCCTCACCCCCTCCCTGTCTTTGTAATCTCCTCCAGCCCCAAAAACCCTCTGAAATTTCTGCACTCCTCTAATTCTGGCATCTTGTGCTTCCCTGATTTTAATCGCTCCAGCCTTGGTGGCCATGCCTTCAGCTGCCTAGACCCCAAGCTCTGGAATTCCCTTCCTACACCTCTTTGCCTCTTTACCTCTCTTTCCTGCTTTAATACACCCCCCCCAAAGCCTATCCCTTCAATCAAGTTTTTGGTCATCTCCACAAATGCCATTTTATGTGGCTCAGTGTCAAATTATGCTTCATTCCTGTGAAACGCTTACACGTTTTATTACAGTAACGGTGCTACGTAAATATAAATTGTTGTTGGCTGACGTGGCACGGCAGAGCCATGGTGATGCCATGCGATGCTGCACTGCCGCCTGTATCGAACTCAAGGCTGGGTCTGCCTGAAAGAGCAAGGAGGCTAAATAGGAGAAATTGCTTCACACAGAAGTGAGGAAATAATTTGCCATTGGTTTTGAGATGGTCCTGACGCACGGCGTTGGCTGATCTCAAAGTAATTGGGCGGGCTCATGAATTCCCCCTCCCCTCCCCATTCTATCACTGCCCACCATGATCACACTGGTGGACATTATCTGTTAAAATCCTGACAGCAAGTTAGTGAAGGAGGAGGGCAGAGATCAATCTTTACTCAGTTTTATATTAATTCACAAAGTGAAAAATTACAAGTGTATAATGCTTAATTATACATCCCACCACCAGTGTCATTAAGTGTCTCTTTATACTCTTTTGAGTACTCACCAAGTGAACCAATTAAACAAGTTAACTAATTAACAGCCCCTTAAAGGGACACTTTATCAACAATCGAAAACTGCAACAAAAACTTATCAAATTAAATTAAAATGACATTCCTGGCCAGATGACGCACTCCAGCTCATCAGCTGCGGAAGGCCTCGAGTGTACCTGTGGACTCCACAAGCTCCCGTTCCAGGGAAACCTGGATGCAAACATAGCCACGGAAGAGGGCAGACAGTCAGGCTGAACGACCCCCTCAACCGCCAGCTGCCTGGACCTGTTAATGACCGGGCCCAAGAGCAGGTCCTCCACCCTGCCCACCCCCTCTGCACTGTGTGGCCAAAGATCAGGACCGTGGGACTGAAGTGCAACCAAAATGTAAGGAGCAACCCCCTCAGATAATGGAGAAGGGCCTGCAAGCTTGGACAACCTGTATATATACGTGGAACAAGGGCTCCTCAAAGGCGCAGAAAAGACAGGCGGCCTGGGAGCCTAGGAGCTAGCTCAACCTTCTATTGCACGGGACTGCTGCGTGCAACACCCCCACAACAAATCCCAAATGGAAAAAGAGAAGGCTCCCATATAGAGAGCCTCCCGCCAGGGGCCCCTGCCACCCCCTGGACAACAGGGCAGAATGCCATGGTGCGTCTAGGCGGGCGAGGATGTGAAGGGTGAGCAGCAGGAGACCACACAGGAAACCCCCATGTGCAGAATGGAAGTACACAGGGGAAATTTCCACGAGACGACTCAAATTGTGGGGCTGAGGCTCCTGAGGGAGGTTTCGGGTCCTGGGGCTCCTTTTACTCTTTTGAGTACACCAATAAACCAATGAAATAATTAACAAATAAACCATTAAAAAAATCAACAAGTTAAAAGGACCCTTAAAGGGGTACTGGAACAGACAGACAAAACTTTAAAGGAAACTTATCAAATTAAATTAAAATAATACTCCCGTGGTTGATGACGCACTCCAGACCCTGCGGCACCTACTGGTCATGGAAGGCCTCAAATGTACCAGCGGACACCCTGTGCTTCCTCCCCGGGGACACCTGGGCGCAAATGTAGCTGTGGAAGAGGGGCAGACAATCAGGCCTAGTGACCCTCCCAGCCGCCCACTGACTGGACCTGGTAACGGCTACCTTGTGCAGCCTCAGGAGCAGGCTAACAAGGAGGCCTCTACTCTGCTCGTGCCCCCCACCCCGGTCCACACTGGGTAACCAAAGATCAGGAGAGTGGGGCTGAAGTGCAGCCAAATCGTGGTGAACAGCCCCCTCAAATAGTTAAAAAGGGGCTGCAACCTTGCACAATCCCGGGAGCCTGTGAAGCATCTTAACATTTCATTGTAAGGGATTGCGGCATGCAACACTCTCCACGTCAAATCCCCGATGTTAAGGAGGAGGGCTCCCACGTAGAAAGCCCTCCACTGGGGGCCGCTGCCACGTCCGGATGATAGGCCTGTCTGTACAGTGGACGAGGGTGGGGAAGTGAAGGGTGTGCAGCAGCACGTAGAGGATACACCTCCCTGCGGAATGGAAAGGTACAGAGGCAATTTCCGCAAGATGGCTCAAATTGTGGGGACAAGGTTCCCGAGGGTGGTTTCATCCAAATGGGGGTCAGTTTGGATAGGAGTCCACTGCACACTTGAGCTGCCTCGACACCTTGAGTGCAGTTAGGGCAGACCATCATGTTATTAAGGCTATAGATGGCTTTGGTCATGTGCTGTGTCTCTTTGTCTGCTCTTTTACAAAACCAATACATCAATAAAAATAAACTAATAAAAGGGGGTGACAGCCTCTGGTGGGTCACTGTAACAAAAAACAAAACTTTCAAAGGACACTTATCTAATTAAATCAGAATGTCATTCCCAGGGCTGATGATGGACTCCAGCCCCCACAGTGCCCACCAACTGCGAAGAGCTTCAAGCGTGGCATTGGAAACCACGTGCGTAGCCATGAATGTAGCCACGGTAGAGGGGCAGAGAGTTGGGCCAGATGACCACCTTGATCGCCAGCTACCTGGGCCTGTTAATGGCCAATTTGACCAGGCTCAGGAGGGCACACAAGGAGGTCCACCTCCCTCCCCACCCCTCTCCACACTGGATGGCCAAAGAACAGGAGCTGGGGGCTGAAGTGCAACCAAAGGTTGAGGAGCAGCCCCTTCAGGTAATCCAAAGAGGAGCTGCAACCTCCTGCAATCTATATAGACATGGAATACAGGCCACAGAAAATACAGGGGCCTGGGAGCCCATAAACCATCTTAATCTCCTATTGCACGGGACTGCTGCATACAACACCCTTATGCCAAGTCCCTGATTGAAAAGGGGAGGGCTCCCACATAGAGAGCCCTCCACCGGGGACCCCGAAGACAGAACACCATGCATGTCTGAACGGTTGATGAGGGCGAGGAGTAGCATCCCATACAGGAATCCCTTCAAACAGAACGGAAAACCATGGGAGGGAGTTTCTGTCAGACAGCTCAAATTGTGGGGCCAAGGTTTCCAAGGGAGATTTTGGGACCTTGAGCTAATATGAAATTCAGCCTGAAAGGGGGTCAGTTCAGACAGGAGTCCACCACCTGCTCAAGCCACCTCGACAACTCAAGTGCATTCGGGGCCAAGCACCATGGTTTGAAGGCTGTGGATATCCACGAGTTCCACAAGCTGGACTTTGATGGTTGCACAACAGTGTCTCTTTATATGTGCTCAAGTAATTATACAACGGATGCCCCACACCTGGATATACTTAACCTTAGTTTACACAATTAACATTATCTGCCAGCTTGAATATATAGTCTCATGTTATATATAACATATTTTATATATCTTTATACAACGTAGAAACAGACTGTTCAGTTAGTCAGGTCTATTCCTGTGTTAATATTCCACCTGGGATTCTTCTCAATTTCTTCATCTAACCCCATCAACAAATTCCTTGTTCCCTCATATATCCATCTAGCTTCCCCTTAAATGCATCCATGTTGTTCAACTCAGCTATTCCGGGTAATGGAGAATTCCACATTCTAAGTTTGCTTTGGGTAAAGAAGTTTCTCCTGGATTTCTTACCAGGTTTCTTCGTGACTATTTTATATTTTTGGCCCCTAGTTTTGGACTTTCCTACAAGTGGAGACAGACAGTCAGAAAGGGGGCGCTTATGCTGGGATTTTCCAGCCCTGCCATTGACGGGCATCGTTGCGTGCGGGACAGGAAGGTTTGGAGAGCCGCCGGCTTTTAATGACTCTCCAAATTTTCCCACCCTCCCTGCGACGAAGCCCACCCAGTGGCTGGGCCGGAAAATCCTGCCCTTAATATATTTTCTTAACACCTGAAAATTGACACAGATAGAGTAGGTGGGAGAGGGAGGAGGGAGCATGGAGGGAAAGAATGATGGAAGTAGGGAGAGAGTTGCAGGATAGAGGCAGATGGAGAAAATTGTGAGAGAGTGATAGCAGATCGGAAAAGTGTCAGTGACTAGTCTCCTAAAACCATTCTCCTACAGAATTATTGAACCTGAACAGGAATAATGTGTTCCTATTCTCAAGCCATTCAGTTAATGGGTTAGTCAATAATAGAAGCAGAGCCATGTAGAAAATGTCTATTACTGAGTGCTGAGTTTATAATTGGATTCAAACAGCTGCTTAGTGTAAAATACACTCTAAAGAGCTATAAAATAATGAAATAAAACATTCTGATTTGTGTTGTTCAAGGACTTTGTTCCTATTGAGATAAGCCCTTGTAAAGCAGATGCTCATTTTCAATTTACAAATTATATAGCAGACAGATAACATCTTGCCAGAAAAATAAACAAGTGTATTGCTGAAAGTGTAAAACAGTTTCTGTTTCTGAATAAGTCCAGTTTTATCCTGCATCGTGCTTTGAGTTACGTTTCTAGTCAGGATATAACCTCGGTCAATAGCAGCTATGGATCATCGGCTGTAGGCTCCACCTTTGGTCTGGAAGTTACTGAATTGCATTTACTGTGAAACTTATGCTAAAAAAATGTGCAGGCTACATGGAAAGAATGGGTGGAGTAAGACTAATCAGATAGCAATTTCAAAGAGCCAGCACAGGCACGATGGACCAAATGGCCTCCTCCTGTTAGGTATGATTCTAGAATTCCATGCTGATACAAAAGAAAGACTTGCCTCTCTATAGCACCTTTCATGACCACCAAACCTCCCAAAACACTCTATTGTAATTTGCCTTTAAAGAATTGCGGCATGACATTACTAGAAAGAAAGTGTGTCACGTGATCCCGTTTAGTTTCACTTTTGTTTTTAAGCAGAGCACATACGGACAGCTCTGCTGCTGGTGCCTTTAAGCTTTATTTCCATGTATATCTGTTCTCATGTGCCCAGTCTCAATAAATGAACTCACAACGTGTTTATCCAATCTCTTATGAGTGAGTGGCGTCTTTATATCATCATAAAAACACAACATGGTGTGTAGTAATGGTTCCTTCTAAACGATGTGGTGCTCAACCTGGCAGCAAGATTAAATATAGGTACTACATGGAGAACAGTCTTAGATTGTGCTACATGGCTTGGGACAACCCTTGACGTTTTGGTCAGACCACAACAAAGCTGCAATGTCAGGGGGTGTTGAAATCGCAGTGTGAACTTTTTATTTAAGCACTATCCTGGCGCTTTGTCTTCAAGGATTTTTTTGTGCAGTCACCACACTGCGATTTACACACACCCTACAGTCAGTGAAGTACTTTTTGAAGTGTAGTCCCTGTAGTGATGTAGGAAACGTTGCAGCCAATTTGCATATCGCAAACTCCCACAAACAACGGTGTGACAATGACCAGATCATCCATTTTTGTGATGTTGATTGCGGTATAAATATTAACCAGGGAACCAAGGATAACTCCTCTGCTCTTCCTTGAAATGATGCCATGGGACCTTTTATACACCCAGTCAAGAGCAATCAAGGTCTCTGTTTAACATTTCATCCAAAAGACGACACCTCTGACAGTGCAGTACCCCCTCAGAACAACACCGGAGTGTCAGCCTAGAGTTTCGTGCTCAAATCCTGGAGTGAGGCTTGAAATCACAACCTCTTACCTCAGACCTCCGAGGTGAGAGTGCTACCAACTGAACCATAACTGACACATAATGATAGCTCAAGCCCAAATTTCCTGAGAGATTACCGCACCATAATATAAAAACAGGAAATTATTGTAAACAATTGGGCCTGAGGAAGAACACACACTCCATCTTCCACCTTTTTATTTTACTTACTGTTATAAAAATGGAAGTTTGAAGATATCAAACCATCATTTACGCACATTAAGCACAGCATGTTTAAGAAATGCAATTGCGAAAACTTTCCCCTTCATGTAGAAAACTTTGAGACCATAGGAAATCATTCAAAAATGCTGAAAATGGAGGCCTCAGTGATGAAAAATAAAGAATAATGACTTCCAAAAAAACACCTTGTATCAGTGGAAATAGTGACTTGGTGACCTGCTGCATTCAAATATTTGGCTAGGAATTTGGGCTGGTTCAGAATTGGCATAAATGCTTTGGGACGGAGTTATGTTAATGAAACCAATATTAGGCCCAACCCTCCTCAGTACTACAGTAAGTGCGCCTGGCCTGTGCAAGCCTTGTGTTAAAGCAAAGATGGAGTGGGTCAGGATTTCTGACAAGGTTTCCAAACTGCCAATCCCATCTCTTTCAATGATGCCATGCATGGGAGTGGGCATAAGCTGTGCTCCTCAATCCCTCCATCAGAATTTTACACCAAACAGAATTGCGTACAATATGCAGCACAGGCCATTCGGCCAAACCAGTCCATGCTGACATTTCCACTTCAGTCGATCCTCCTCTCATTGTTCCTCATCTAACTCACAGTAATCCAAATTCCCTTCTCCCTCATCCGTTTATCTAGCTTCCCTTGAAATGCATCTAAACCATTCGCTTCAAGTTCCACATTCTCACCATTCTTTGGGTAAAGATGTTTTTCTCAATTTCCTATTGGATTTCTTGGTGACTATCTTATATTGATGGCTTCTAGTTATTCTCTTCCCCCACAAGAAGAAATATTCTCCCTGTATCCACTCTATCAAAACCTTTTAAAGACTTCTGTTATGTCACCTCTCAGCCTTCTCTTTCCAGGAGGAAAGAGACCCAACCTGTTCATCCTCTTCTGATAGGTGTATTGCAGATCACTGAGAGAGTCCAAGTTGCTGTGGCAACATACACTTTTACATAGTCTGGAGCTATGGATAGTGATGGTAGAGGCTCCAATTTATTTCCATCACATGGCTGGCCAGGAAGCTCCTCCATTCTTACTGCCTACCATTGGTAGGATTTACAATTTGATACTCAACTTGTTTGGCCACATTATGAATACACCTTCCTTAGCCATCAATCAAGTCCTGGAGTGGGGCTTGAACCCAGAGCTTCTGGCCCAGAGGTAGGGATGCTACCCCTGCACCATAAGACCTCCATCCCCTGATAGGGAAATCCTCACAATTCTGGTATCGTCTTTGTAAATCTAGATTGCATGTTTTCCAGTATCTCTATATCCTTTCCATAATACAGTGACCAGAGCTGTGCACAATACTCCAAGCTCTAACCAAGATTCAATACACCATCATTTCTCTACTTTTCAATTCTATCCCTCTAGAAATAACTCTGAGTGCTTGGTTTGCTTTTCTTTTGTTGCCTCACCTCACCTCACTACCCCTCACCTTACTACCCCTCACTTCACTACCTCACCTCTGTTCACTTCACTACCCCTCATCTCACCTCAACTCACCTCACTACCCCTCACTCATCTCATCTTGCACCTTCTGCACTTCACAGTCCCTCAGCTCACCATCATTGCCTCTGGGGTATAATAATTAGTGTGTAACCAAACTCAACAGAAATTGCTTTACATTACACGGGCTTCATAAACAGAGTGCCTATTCAATATAAAAACTGCATTTTATTATTAATTTCCTTATTGTACATCCTGTGCTTTCAATTTGGCTCAGCATTGAGAGCGATGTGAAAAGTAAATCTGCATCAGCATTTAAGGGCTTTGTGGGATGCTTAATTTGTCATTGAAACTCTTTCGAGTTATCAACAGTCACAGATTGCAACTCTTTCGAGTACAATCACAGTTCTTGGTTTCCGGGAGTGGGACATGAACCCACAACCCTCTGATTCAAAGGCGAGGGTGCTATGAACTGAGCCACAGCTGACACCTGAACCTGAGCTCCCTAATTGTTATTCTTTATTGTTTAATTGTTTGTTTCTTAGCCTTGCATCAATCAATCCCTTATCATTTCATATAATGCAAGTAGTACATTTTGTTGACAATTTTCTGCCTCCAGGAGTTTAATTGTTAGCTTTCACTTGTGGTGAAGGACACACAGACTCTTTCCTTTGAAAAGGTCTTGACAATAATAAGGTCATTGCCTCATTGCAACCTGTTCAATCAATTGGACCAGAACATGAAGGTGAATTAGTCTTGGGCAGAAGTGCAGATTACAAGGTGATTGGAAACAATAGTCAGTTTTACACCTTTTTTGAATTTTTCTTTGTTGGTATAGAGAATTAGGTGGAGTGTTGCACAGGCTGTTGATTCATTTTCGTCCGGTCTGCATCCCCTCCCAAGTCCAGTTTCACCTTCTCGTATTCTTGTCCCACACACTGATGAGCAACAGGCCTTGGAACAAAGGAGCTCATCTCACAATTTCTCAGCAATTATACAAAAATGAGCAGCCTGGGCCCTTGCACTTTACTACAGACACTGACAGCACTGAATGAGGCCATTCAGCCCATCATGCCTCATAGCTTGAAGAATCTAATTGAATCCCACTGCCCTGCTCTCACTGGACAGCACTCTCTCTCTCACACATTCTGGGTGGGTACAAGTGGAATTTGTTGTGCTGTTTCTCTGCTCCTTTTCTTGCCCACTGAAATGGGGCCAGGTGCACATTGTGGAGGCAAGTTCCAAAACCGTTTAATCTGAAAATTTCTAGGAATCTTGGACCAGTAGCTGTGACCTGCTGTCTTTGTAACAAGGAGCTGCAGTGAGATCCCGCCACTCCACACTGAGGCAGTGAATGCATCTATAGCAGAAACAGGGATGGTTCCTCCTACAGTTCTGTGTAGAGTCCTGTGCTACTGCCCAGGACTCTACATTAGAATTGTAGCTACACTTCAATAGTCTCCAAGTGGTTGTAAAGCACTTTGGGATGTCCTGAGATCATGAAAATCTCCAGATAAGAGCACTCTCTTTTTGATCACAGGATTTGGGGCAGAGTCAAGAGGGCACCTGGAGTTTGAGGGGCAGAAGTTTTGCCCCATCTCAGAACCCTCTCTAAAATGTCAAAGCCTCAATAAATGAAACAGCTTATAGTTACGTCACAATGATTAATGGCATGGGGACAAAAATTGCTCAGTCTGGTTACAGAAGCAACATGCATCCCAACCAGGCAGGCCTTGGCCAGCCTTAGATTGAGCATTCCTCTACTTGTTTTAAACCTGTTTCAAAAAATGGATGCAACAAAGGCCAATATTCAACTGAGGAAGCGAAGCCATTTTGATAAAGTCATGGTCCGTACTTGGGTGTAATCTGGTGCTAGTTATAGCAAGTGCAAGTGATGGGTGAAAAAAATGAGCAAATTGATTAAGAATATTCTGGGTCTAGAGCATTTTGACACCTGACTGGGAGAGAAGGTCAGTGAAAGGTAAAGGGGGAGAAGATTAAGAGGACTATTAATTGTGTTTTCCCAGGAACCTAGGCGAGCTGCATTTGGAGTAAGAGGCAGCTTGCAGTGTGAGCTCACTTCAAGTGATAAGTCCAGAGATCAGTTCTTAGTCCTCGCAGTTTGGATACGTGCCATTGCACGATGCCAAATGTAGCAGGGCCTCCAGCAGCAGGTGGTGATGGTGAGGCAGAGCACATGGGCCTCTCCGTGCAGGGAGCAGTGTCTTTGGCAGGCTGAGGGGGCAGAGCCAGATTCCATGAGGTGAGGGAGAGAGCTGCAAGAAGCAGGAGTCCAGGGCTTGTGGATTGCAATGTGGTAAGGGCCAGGGCCACGAAAAAGGCAGCTCAAAGCCTTTGACACTGGCTCGAGAACCGGGAAGTGGAAGTGGAGAAGACATATCACTGCTGGAGGCCTAGTCGCACTGACTGGGCAGCAGCCCAACGTCCGAGAAGCCCCAAGGAGAGAATTCCCCTCGTGGATAGAAAGGGCCTTAGAAGAGAGGTCAGTGACAAGGAGGCATAGATTTAAAGAGATTGGTAGAAGGGCTAGAGGGGTGTGGGGGTCTGCCTGAAAGGAGAGTAGAGGCAGAAACCCTCAACTCATTTAAAAGGTGTCTGGATATACACCTCAAGTGCCGGAACCTGCAGGGCTATGGGCCAAATGCTGGAAAGTGGGATCAGGCTGGGTGGCTCGTCTTCCGGCCAGCATAGGCACGATAGGCCAAATGGCCTCTTTCTGTGCCATAAAATTTCTATGATTCTACGAGGTAATCTGGTTCACGTGATCACTGGAAATTAGCAACAGGTTCACGATGATTGTACAATGTTTGTGACACCTCGGATACTGAAGCAGTCTGTGTTCATCTACAGCAAGACCTGGGTAATGTTCAGGCTTAAGCTGATAAGCGGCAAGTAACATTCGCTAGGCAATGACCAGCTCCAACAAGAGAGAATCTAACCATCGCCCCTTGACATTCAATGGCATTACCATTGCTGAATCCCCTGCTATCAACATCCTGGGGATTACCATTGACCAGAAACTGAACTGGACTAGCCATATAAATACTGTGACTACAAGAGCAGGTCAGAGGCTAGGAATCGTGTGACAAGTAACTCACCTCCTGACTCCTAAAAGCCTGTCCACCATCTACAAGGCACAAGCCAGGAGTGTGATGGAATGATCTCCGCTTGCCTGGACAGGTGCAGCTCCAACAACACTCAAGAAGCTCGACACTATCCAGGCTAAAGTAGGCCTCTTGAATTCGCCAACTTAAATACCACATGGACTGCAACGGTTCAAGAAGGAGGCTCACCACCAACTTTGCAAGGGCAATTAGTGATGGGCAACAAATGCTGGCCTAGCCAGCGATGCTCTCTCTCCATGAAAGAATCAAAAAAGTGCTGAGATCACAGCCAAAGCAGTTTCAAAGATTCACTGCTTTTTAAATGAGTTTGTAAGTTCAATATTATAGTGTTAAACGTTTCCCCAATTATTCAACTAAGTGGGCCTTTTGGTAACAATTCCCAATGAATTTACTTTAGTTCTTTACTCATTCAGTTCTAATTTACCAGCATTTCAATGCGACAATTTATTGGTGCCCCGAGTGGCAGACTTGGCAGGGACATACTAGATTCAATAACAGAAGCATTAACTTTCTATTAAAGTAACCGACAAAAGAATTTAATGTGAGCACTTTTATTAAGTGCTTTACACCATTCTTCATAAAGTGTACTTTCAAGGTCTCAGTCTAGATATGGATCACCTCTAATGGGGCCCATTATACTTGTGTTCACCTCCTAGGTTGATGACCTTTTGTCACCTCTGATGAAAGGTCATCAACCTGAAATTTTATCAGCCTGCGAGTGGCGTGCTGGGAGGTGGGGGTGCTGAAAAAGCACAGGAGGGTCATGTTGGGACAGCTACCCAATGCAGGCTCTCTGCTGTGGCACTGTCAGCAGTGACCTGCGATGTGGATCAGCCTGCCTGCTTCAAGGAGGTAAATGTACATAATTAAAGGCCCTTTGACAAGGCATTCTATGGGGCTGCTGGCATTTTGCTGATGGCAGGGTGACCTCCCCCTTACCCAACACCGCCCCACCCACCCCGCCATGTCAGTTTAATGGAGGCTGCTTCCCCGGGGGGAGGGAGTGCGGGGGGAGTGGGGGCACCAGAACCCGAGGCTCAATGGCCTGAAGAGACTGACCATGGGCAGGTAAGGAAGCCCCTGTGGCCCCAGTGATCTCCCCGGAGGGGGTTTCCCTTTCGACTCTCGCTCCCCTGGATTTTTATTTTTTGGGAGGGGGGCGGATTTTACAATTGGAAGCTCCTGGTCTCAGCCCCCTCCCAAAGCACTGCTGAGGCTTCAGAGCTGCTGACTGAGCTAGCTGCACCAGGGGGTGGGGGGCCTGTGGCAAAATCACTGAGCAACTCCCACAGCCGGGAAGGACGGGCTCAGAACCCACTTTTCACCTGGATGTCGGGGGTCCTAAAGCCCACGGTAAAATTCAGCTCGTTAGCTCTGTTTCTCTCTCCTCGGACGCTGCCTGACATGCTGATTATTTCCAGCACTTCCGGATTTTATTTCAGATTTCCAGCATCTGCAGCGTTTTGCTTTTCCAGTAAAACTGCGGAGGTTCTCTGATTGTTTCCCAATGGGAACTCTCGCTGGGGCCAACGATAGGATTAGGGAAGTCAATCAGAGAGTACACCAGAGAGGTTCTGTGGTCAACCAGTCCCTCACACCCACATCAACAACACCAACTGTCAGAACTTGTATTTATATAGCACCTTTACTGCAACAAAACTAGAGAAAACACTCCACAGGAGTTTTATCAAACAAAATCCGACACTGAGCATTAGGACAAGTGGCTAAATGCTTACACAGAATTGCATAAAAATTACAGCACAGAAACAGGTCATTTGGCCCAAGGTGTTCATGTTGGGGCTTATTCTCCACAGAGCCCCCTCCCACCCCTCTTCATCTCACTGCATCAACATATCTTCACCCTCATGTGTTTATCCAGCCTCCCCCTTTTGCCTCAACCACTGCATGCGATAGCGAGCTCCATGTTCTCACAACTCTCTGGGTAAAGAGGTAGGTTTTAGGTGTCGTCTTAAAGCATGAGAGGGGGTTGGGGTGGTGGAGACATTTAGGGACAAAATTCCAGAGCTTAACTGAAGGCACAGTTTCCAACAGCGGAGGAAGGAAAATTGGGAATATGCAGGAGGTGAGCATTGGAAGGGGGCAGATGCCTCACAGGGTTCTAACTGGGCCCAATTAATTTACAATACAGCCATGATGGAACTGAGAAACATCAATTGTACCTTGGACTCAGGTACACAGTCTAGGCCAATGTCCTTCCCCGATAACTGACTATACAGCTTAATTATCCTTTAAGTGAAAAAAAAATCCCCTGGAACTCTTCCCTTACTTTCCCTAATATTTATCTTGCCATTGAAGGTTACTGCACTCAGCCTTAGTTCAGCTACTAAACTCTTCTGCAGAGTCAAAGAGTTGTGGGTTCAGGGCCTACTCCAAAGCAGGGTTTTCCTGCATTTCAACAGTAACTTCACTTCAAAAGCACCCCATTGGCTGTAAGTCATTTTGGGATGTCCTAAGGTTGTGACAGTTGCTATAAAAATGCAAATCTTTCTTTTCAGTGTGACGAGGGAGTGCTGGGTCAATTCTCCCTGTGAGTGAAAAGATGTCTTATTACTTTCGCTAAAGTGAATGCTGGGGGAATGGGACATTGTATTTCAGTCACTCCTACCCAATGTCTCTCTAGCCTACTCGAGCTTGGACTGTTTTATGCTAATATCTGGGTAATTTGTGTTATGGAGCCCATTCATATATGGTCTTTAAATAGAACACGCAGAGACTAGCATCTCTGGGCTGGGCTTAAAAGTCTTGCATTTATATAGCGTCTTTCATGACCTCCAGATATCGCAAAACTTTACAGACAATTAAGTAATTTTTGAAGTGCAGTCACTGTTGTAATGTCAGAAACACAGCAACCAATTTGTGCACAGCAAGCTCCCACAAACAACAATGTGATAATGACCAGGTAATCTGTTTTTGTGATGTTAATTGAGGGAAGAATATTGGCTAGGACACTGAGGAAAAACCCCTGCACTTCAAAATAGGGCCTTGGGATCTTTTCTGTCCATCTGGCAGGGCAGATGAGGCCTTGGTTTAACATCTCATTTAAAACATGGCACCTCTGACAGTACAGCACTCCCTCAGCACTGTACTGGAGTGTCAGCCTTGATTTTGTTTTCAAGTCTCTGAAGTGGGACTTGAACCCAAAGCAAGAAAGACTTCAGCTGAGCCACAGCTGACAAGCAGAAGTCTCAGAGATGAAAGGCCATCGTCCAATTGGCTATATTAAACAAATAACTCATTTCACACTTTCACATGTGACTCAGTGATGAACTGCTAGCAAAGTACTTGTGGAGTAAAAACAGAAAACACTGGAAATACTCTGCAGCCCTGGCAGCATATGTGGAGAGAGAAACACAGCTAACATCTCCAGTCTGTGACCTTTCATCAAAATGCCATGTTCACAGTAACAATGAAGGAATGCTGATATATTTCCAAGTCAGGCTGGCCTGTGATTTGGAGGTGTTTGTGTTTGTGTTCCTGAGGCCAGGGGTTTAACACAATGCTTTACTGCACAGGTTAACGTTTTATGTGTTATGGTCTTTAAAGCTAACAGAGTAACGCTCCTTTGTAATTATGGGCTGCCCTTGCTGGACTCTGTTTAACACAACACAGCACAGGAACAGCATAGAACAATGAGAGAAAGGAACTGGAACTTTTTGAACCTATCCCCCAGAGGGATGCTGACATGATCCTTCCTGATGTTACTGCCACTGACCTCACAGTAAGTTTAGGTTAAAATGACCTCGTATAACTCACTCACAGTGTGTGGTCTGCCACAGCCACAAGTCTGATTGCAGAGAGAGGGACGAGCCCATCACTAACTAGATCAATTAGTCGCTCAGCCTGGTCCAGAAACTCTTAGCCCAGTCATGGTACTGTCACTTTTATAGATGGAGAGCCCCTTCCACAATCGTCAAGGGAGAAATCGCTGTGATACTGAGTGACGTAGGTCAGCACTGGAGATGTTACGTTTGGTCACTATAACTCTTGGATGGGGAAACTGAAAAGTAGCCAGGGTGCCTGTTTCTAATCTTTACCCTTGCTGGAAAGTGCCTGTATGTGACATGGGAATATTAGATTGGCCTGTGAGACATAATGCTCAATCTGCCAGCAACATTCAATGTTCAGACTAGCGGATGATGAATGCGCACTCAGTGAGGTATCGAAACATGGTGAGTGCCCATTGAAAGGCTTCCAGTCCAGGTCAGCTGCTAAAGTGAGGAAGGGACCAAAATAGAAAGGAAAACAATTGGCCTTGTTGGCCAATGAGGTGCTTTGTTGTCATTGGTGGGTTCCAGCTGTCACATAATTTCACTCTTGGACACTCCCTTTGACCTCCTGTGGCCCTCCTTTGACCCTTCTCTAACACTCCCTCAAATACTCAGACCGTTCTCAGACCAGCTCCCAGACCCTCCTGCTACCATTCTCAGACCCGCTCTTAGACCCGCTCTTAGACACATCTTCAGACCCGCTCTTAGACCCATCTTCAGACCCGCTCTTAGACCCACTCTCAGACCCGCTCTTAGACCCACTCTCAGACCTAATCTCAGTGCTTCCTCTGACCCACTCTCTGACCCTCCTCAGACTGACTCTCAGACCTGCTTTCTGAGGGAGAAACACCAAGTGGGAAGCAACTTATGCCTGTGATCATTGGCAGTGAATCAGTTAAACGTACAGGAGCACTGTGTATGAGCCAGTGGTGTGAAGAATTGCTGTTACACTTTCAGGATAAAACTAGGACCTTACATTTCTGCAATTAAAATAAAAGCTGAAACCTGGCATCAAAGTTGTCTAGCTCTGCTATTTGAGCTGAAGAGTGGGATTCCTGGCCTTTATTTTGTATTTTCATTGTTGTAGAACAGGATGAGGTTGAATGAAGTATGTGACCAGTGAAAAGCCTGGGCTCCAATGCCCATGTGTCTCTAAACAGATCCTGGACTCTATTACACCAGGTTGTTAATAAAAAAGTAAAGGTGATACCTGTTTCTGCTGGTTGTATTTGGTCAGATTCGTGTTGTATTTCCAGCTGGCTAAAACACTCTGGAAGTAGATGTCCTGTGCTGATCCATTGTAATCTTTCACAAATAATTCTGCTCCGTGTTCATCCTTACTGTAGTTTTTGGGGCTGTAAAGCGGATCCAGGGCACAAGAACCCCCAAAGAGGAGGAGCAGTGTGAAGAGCCAGTGCATAGCGGATTGCCTGGTGTGGTGACTGCTCCTTTCTCAGTACGTTCCCCAACACCAGCCTCTTTAAATACAATCGTGTCCAGCCCAGGCTTCCCAGCTCTGATCTGCTGATAACGCATAACCTTACAGCACCGTTCAGAATAATAAAAGCTCTCCTTAGTTGTTTCCTTGTTTCACTGCGCTCTGTGTTACAGGCATCTCCCAGAGCCATCAGCTACCCCAGCCAAAAGAGATTTCTTCACATCTGCCTGTGAGCTTGATCTTGCTGTACGAAGGCTGCTTCATACTACAGGAGTGTTGGAGTGAGCTGAATCCTGCTCAATCTAACACTGCCTCTGAATGGCAGTAGAAGGAACCTTGCACTGAATTCTCTCTCTCTCTCTCTCTCTCCCTGTCACTTGCACATACACACACCCCATGATATAGACTCTCTCAAAAGCTATGCTCGCTAATCCCACTTCTTCATGCTTTGAGCAGACTGCAGCTGCACGTTACATTGATTTATATTGATGGAAACAACAGCACAAAAATAAAACCCAGGCAGGATCTGGCTGGCTGTTCTTGGTAAAATCTTTTACCAGCCAATTACAGCTTCTGTCAGACACAAGGATTTTGTTTTGGTTGAAATGTATATAACATACGGGGAGCAGTGGAGTCGACACCCCACTCCCTGCAACCCCCCCTACCCCACCTCAGACCCAGTTCATTGTGGATTTCATTTGCTTTTCAAGGTGGGGATGGTAAGTTTTGATCCTGCGAATTTAAGGGTTTTCATAGATTTACATAGAATGTACAGGAGAGAAACGGGTCAGTTTGGCACATGCTGGTGCTTATCCTCCACATGAGCCTCCTCCCACCCTTCTTCATCTCACCTTATCAATATACCCTTCTATTCCTTTCTCCCTCGTGTTCATCTAGCTTCTCCTTAAATGCATCTGTTATTTTCCTCAAGTACTCCTTGTGGTGGCAAATTTCACATTCTCACCACTCTCTGGGTAGCAAAGTTTCACTTGAGTTTGTTATTAGAATTATTAAAGATTATCTTATATTTACAGTCCCTCATTCTGGGCTCACCCACATGTGGAAACATCTTCTCGAAGCCTATCTTTTCAAACGTCTTTGTAATTTTAAAGTTCCCTATTAGGCCAATTCTTAACTTTCTCTTTTCTAGAGGAGAGAGCCCGAGCCGGATCAAACTTTCAATCTTATCGGCCCGTTTTGTCCTGTATAAAAGGTGAAGAGTTAGTGAGTGACTCTAGGTGATGCACATAATGCAACGTTACTGTCCTGTTATGGATAGGAGGGGGTTTAAACAGCTCTGATTTCTCCTCTCACCACCTGCCCATAAACAGAAAGGTGTTTTGATTTTGATTTCCCCCTTTATAAGCAGTGGCGTATTTCCCTGCCCCTCAATTTGGATGTGATCCAATTTCTATTAATAGCCCCACTCGAGATGGAGTAAACTCAGAGGGTTAGTTTATTCACACACGCACTCAAACTTGCGAGGAGGGTCACCACTTAGCCTCCTTTTCATTCATACAATAAAAGAGGGGGAATAGAGAAAGAAAGATTTACAGGGCAAAGACCACAAAGTAAAGAATTATTGTTTCATGTGAGACCAGAGTCCAGAATCAAAAGTCCAATGGTATATTCCTTCACAGAGGTCAACAGGTTGAAAGCTGGTGCTGGGTAATTCACTTTTCCAGTAGAGTTGACTTCCACGCAGAGATGAATTAGTGTTGTAGGCGAGGGTATAGAAGTTCATAAGTCCCAGTAAAAACAGTGTAGATGGGAGCCATGCATTCAAACCCAGACAGAGCCCTTTTTCTGAGCTTGACGGAAGATGGCAGACTGAGATTTTCAGCTCCACAAGGCAATATTACGGGTTCCTTCAGCTATGGCGGAGGGGGTTGGGGGGGGGGGAGGGGTCATGTCACATGATTCCAACCTTTCCACTTTTGCTTTGATAACAGGTGTGTATTCCTTTGTCTGGGTTTCTTGAGGTCGCTAATGTTCTAACCATTAAGAATTTGAAAAAAGGTTGCAGGGCCCTTTGTCCTGGCAGACTAGGAGAGTCCAGTTGCCAGGCCTGGCTTATGACATGTAGATGGCCTTTGTATCCTTCCCTTTGAATTTGGTCTTTGCAACCCATAGAGTTGTTAGCGTCTCTTCAGAGATAACGAGGTGTCAGCTTCTCTGATACTGCCAGGAGGTTCCTTTCGTTCAGGGTTACAGGCAAACATAGCTTCAGCCTTTTCAAAATCTTTGTCCAATTTTAAAAAAAAGTTACAAGGTAGCCATGATGATATATATATTTCATAAAGATATAGTTTGAGGCTTTAGTTCCGTTACATCCATCGGGACCTTGGAAAAAGAAGAATTCTAAGATTGGACAGGCTAGGCTTATATCCGCTGGAGTTTAGAAGACTAAAAGGCCACTTGATTGCAACATATAAGATCCTGAGGGGTCTTAACAGGGTGGATGTGGAGAGGATGTTTCATCTTGTGGGAGAATCTAGAACTGGGGTCATTGTTTAAAAGTAAGGGGTCGCTCATTTAAGACAGAGATGAGAAAAAAACCTTCTCGCGGAGGAAGCAGTCTTTGAATGTTTTCAAGGCAGAGGTAGATAGATTCTTGATAAACAAGGGGGTGAAAGGTTGTCAGGAGTAGGCGGGAGGTTACAGTCAGATTAGCCATGATCTTACAGAATGGTGGAACAGGCTCAAAGGGCCGAGTGGCCTACTCCTGCTCCTAGTTCTTATGTTTTTTTTGTTTTTATGTGGCCTTATGAAGGAAGTGAAGAAGTACATATGCTTTCTCTCATTCATATTGGCAGATCCGACACACAACCAGCAGGGACAATGGCAGTTCCATGCTGCATTTTCTTTTTGAGGTTTAAGCCTGGGTCAGTGCAGCAGCAAAATCATTGTCTGGTCCTGGATGACTTAGAAAGATTCGAAATTCATCTTTATGGGGAACTCTATTCGGGACTGGAGTTCTGAACTCCCTCTCTTGGGGGTCAGGCATAAGTTGGTTAGCTCAGTTGGCTGGATGCTGGTTTGTGATACAGAGAGATGCCAAGAGTGTGGGTTCAATTTCCATACTGGCTGAGGTCATCCACGAATACCCTGCCTTCTCAACCTTGCCCCTCACCTGAGGTGTGGTGACCCTCAGGCTAAACTCATCACCAGTCGTCTTTCTCTGATGAGAGAGCAGCCTGTGGTCCTCTGGGACCATGGTGACTTTCAGTTCATTGGATTAGTGAAGCCATTGGTTTCAGAGCTCTGCCTGTGCATCTCCTGATTAAGCATCCTCAGAAGGGTCTGGAGGGTTTTACAGGATGATTAGCACTCAGGGCTGGATCATAGGACTGAGATGCTGTTGTCTAGCTTAGCTCCTGGTTGTCCACCTTGGTAACCCTTGCGTTCAGCTGTTCAAAACCAGGGACTGTGGTTAGGCTGATGTCTGGAGGTCAGGGGATTTTAAAGGGACTTTGGCCTCCTTAAGGGATTCAGGTTCAGTGTCCAGCTTGGGCAGGAGCTCAGTTGGGCTGTTCCAGCTCCTGTTGTTAGGTGCTTTGGGTTGGCACAGCAACAGGTGGGCAGTTGGCTTCTGCACTTGGGCCAGCCTTTCTGGGCCTGAATGATAGGAAGAGGCCCTACTCTGGCAGGGGCCTCTCCCACATTCCCACACCCATGTCAGATAGGCTACCACACTGTAGCCTGGTGGGTTGTTATGGATCATTTTAAATGCAGGGGGTAACCTTGTTAGTCACCTTGCGATTCTGCATTAAGGTGAGTGAGCATGGGGTCCAATCTGGTTGGGGCTCCCTCTGCTAGTCAGTTGGGTGGTAAATTCTGTGTCTCTTGGGATACTACTGCCCTCTGGTAGATGATCAGCTCTCGCTGTACCTCCTTTTCAACTAAGTGAGGCATCACCCACACTCTTTCTGGACCATTTGGGAACTTTTCAGATCCCCATTTAAATTCACCAGAACCTATCAACTAAAGCAATCATTGGCTTCCATGCTAGGGCCTCTGGCTTTGGTGGGGGTGCCCTCTTAACTGGTTCCATTTCCTCTAGATCACCCCTGCCCTCAAGTGGAGGTGCAGCTGCAGCCACAGTCCTTTGTGGTTTTTTGACTTGGGAGTCATCACACTCCCTATCTGCTGGTTTGTTTGGGGACTCCCTTTGTCCCTATTTAATGTCATAAAGAAGGTTTCTGCTAGCCATACTTCAGGCAAGTCCTTAATCTTTTTATTTCCGGGCTTAATAACCTGCCTTCCTTCAGGCTTTTTGGCTACATGGGGCATCTCCCTCACTATTTCTTTCCCTGCTGTGGGAGTTCTCTGGTCCCTATTTAATCCTGGGATATCCTGTGAATCTATTTTATATTATAGTGGCCTTTCCTGGACCTCTTTTAACTTTGCTGGCCTGGCTTTGGCCTGGCTACATTCAAGCAGCCCTCACTCAATGTTTATGGGCGCTATTTCACACTCTCGGGCCTTTGGAGCTTCCCCAGCTTTCTGCTCTTCAGCATATTCCTGCTGGCTGGCATTGGCCTCTTTTCTTTCGTTGGCTAACACCTTGCTGCCAGTCAAATCATTCCCAAAAAGGAAATCGATTCCTGCTACTGGTCATTCAGGGGCGATTCCTACTGTAAGAGGGCCTGAGACAAGGTCACACTCTAGGTGGACCTTATGGAGGGGTGCAAACGCAGACCCTCCTCCCACTCCACTTGGCGGTGGGGATGGGGTGGGGTGGGGCGGGGCAGATGGTGTGTAGGTTTAAGTTTTCCCCTAACATTAAGGATTGTGTGGCCCCCTGTGTCTCCGAGCAGTACAATGGACTTACTCACATTTTGGGACAGGCAGGGGGACACTCTTCCTGAAAGGACAAAGCTCCGGAAGCCCTCTGGGAGTTTGTCCGGCTCAGATACACATAGTGCCCTTCCATCCAAAGGGTAATTTTCTGTAGCGAGAGGCTCTGCCTGCTCTGTTGCACCACCCACTGGGGCGTCCTTCAGGGGACTACTCGTATAAAGCCCTATTAGGCCAACGGGCTTCCCTCGCGATCTTCAGTATCCAGGATTGGAATGGCCTATTTTATTGCAATAAGAACACACCGGCCTCCGGGGTTTCTCCTTTCAGCCTGCAGGAGGGCCTCTCCCACCCTCCTTCGGTTTCTCTTTTTTCTGGGTGGCAGGCCTTCCATGTCTAGATCACCCTGCTTCTCTTTCCAATGCTCAGGGGAATGGTTTGGAAAGGGACTGCCTGAGTTTCTAGGCCTATGGGTGAGATCGTAGCTGTCTGCTATGATGCTGCACCCCTGGCTGTGAGGATTCTCTGCTCCCTCTAAATATATTCGCAGGTTGAAGGGTAAGCGAGTTTTGAATTCCTCCAACAATAGTTCAACATACCTCAGGGTTACCTGCGATTCTTAAGGATCTTATCCATCAGCTGAACGTGATTTGCTTCCACTGTTCAGATTTGATATAGGTTTGGGTTGGCTTCTCAGGAGCGTTCTGGAATTGCTGATGATATGCCTCCAGGACAATCTTGTTGGCACTTGGGATGGCAGCCTTAGTCTGCTCATAATTCATGGACACATCAGGAGGCAGCATGGAGTAGACCTCTTGGGCTCTCCCTGACAGCTGCCCTTGAATTAAAAATCTCCAGATCCTCGATGGCCGGTGCTGCAAATGATCCAGTGCTTCTCATCTCCTTTTACATGTTGGGCTTCCCAAAGCCAAGGAAACCTGGCTGACATTAAATAAAAATAGAAGCATTGTCAAAGTGGAGACAGTCTACTTGAAAGGTTTCAACAACTGAACTGCCTCCTGGGAGCGGGTTGGATGCCCACCCCCAGTCCCAACCAACTGGTCTGCCTCTCTTAAAACAAGAAGAGGCAGGGTTTGGGACAGCTTTTGAAAATTTGAACATTTTTCCTTCCCATTTGACCCAAGCACATCAATTACCTTCATCTCTCTCTCTCTCTCTCTCTTCTTCCAATCTCCTTCACTGCATCAAGTTTCATTTTACTCTGTGTCCCTCCTATTCCCTACCATTGTCACTCTGTCTCAGATTGTCAATCACTTGTCCTCTCATTCCATTTTATTCATTCTATCTCTCACTGTCAGTTTCTCTTTCTCCTTGGCTCTGATATTGACAGGAGTTGGTTTCATAAGTGGAGGTTGGTGGACAGTGGGGAGGTGCTTTGTTTGGGCCCCACATGCTATGGAGCTTTATCTACAGTACGTGTCCATTATTTTCTGCAGAGTCTGTTCCCCACCTGGAAGTCAGCCTAACTGATGTGCTTGGCTCCCTATCAGGCAGGAAGCACCCTGGTACAGACTGCACCCTGAGGACCAGGTGGGTGCATTGGCATTGCATTAGTGGGAATGTTAGGTGGGGAAGGGGAATAGTCCCAATGCTCAACACTGATAGGAGGGGTCCAATTCCCAATCACTGATCCAATCCTGTGAGTTGGGTGGGCTTTAAATTTGATGGATCTGATGGTAGTGGGTGGGTTCACTGGTGGGGATAGGTTGAGTGATGGCGGGGTGGGGGCGAAATCTGATGGTTGGGAGGTTGCTAATGACGGGGATGGGATTTAATGATAGGGAGAACTGATAATGGAGGCAAGATTCAATGGTGGGGAGGAGTTCAATGGCACAAAAGAAGGCAAAGTTGGGGGTTGCTGGGGGAAGCACTCCTGGCCAACAAGCAGTTCTGTAAAGGCAGCTACGTTTACTCAAAGCTGTCCTCATACCCCTTGAGCAGCTTGATTTCCTAATGCTTGGGAAAGCTGGTCGACCAAGGCTAAAGCTGTAAAATAGGTTCGATGTGATGCTCCCTTTCTCTGTTACTCCTCTCACCTCAACCTCCCTCACATCCCCTTTTCATTCCTTTGCTCTCTTTTTCTCTTTCCCTCTCTCCATGTCTTGCTCTCCTTTCCTCCTCTCTATCTATGTTGCTACATTTCACTCACCCAGGCCACAACAAGCAGATCAATGAATAGAGGAAATATGGACCTTTCTGGAAATCCACATCCAGTTCCGCTTTTGGATTTTCGATGACTGTGTCTCTGGTTAACTCATCATTGAGCTCTCACTCCTTACACCATTGAGTGTTTCTACTCTCCCTAGTAATGCTGGAGTTAGAATGAAGGAAACTGTCCCAAACATTAACCCATCTTTTCTCTATCAGATACCAACATCCTGTTCTGCATTCCCGGGATTTCTGGATTTAATCCAGCTGTTCATTTTCTCCTCACTATTAGACTCCTGAGTCATCAGGACTGTAGGAAGGTGAGAGCCTGGGGCTGGTGTTGAAGGGAGATGCAGAGTTAGGGGATGGTTGTATGTAGGGATTGAAATGACGGGATGAGCTATTCTCATTCCCACATGACCTTAAGGATTAAATGTCTCCGGCTCATGCTTGCTTTGTGCCAGGAATACCTCAAGAGTTCAAGTTCATTCACTGGTGCTGGTTTTACTTGAAGATTGCTGTGCTGAATACTTAACCCAGAATACTCACTGGGTTTATTCAGGGAGAGTCTAGGACTAGGGGCATTTTTATAAAATTACAGCCAGACCTTTTGACAGTGAAATTAGGAACTACTTCTCCACATAAAGGGTGGTAGAAGTTTGGGACTTTTCGGCAAACAGCAATTGATGCTCACTCAGTTGTTAAATTTAAATCTCAGCTTGATAGATTTTTATTATTGAAAGGTATTAAGGGATATGCAGCAAAGATGTGTACAAGGAGTTAGGTCGCAGGTCAGCCATGATCTCATTGAATGGCAGAACAGGTTCAAGGGGCTGAATGCTCTCCTCATATGTCCCTATAATCCCATATTTATTATTATGCTCTTTGTCTATCACTATATGTTCTGATCTTCTTAACATTTTCCAACATTATGCCTTCGCATTTCTTTGCCATTTTATCAATCTCAGGTATAATAGTGAGTGTAATTTTCTGTCTTTAGTTGTAACAGAAGTATGTCAAGAAAAGGGCCAATATATAAACCATAGAAAATGCCATAAACTGACCTCTGTTCGTTCTGTTCTCTGTTAGCTGTAGGTATCATACCTATTCTCTGAGTCAGAAAATTATGAGTTCATAGTCTCACTCCAGGGAGTTGAGTGCAAAAGTCTAGGCTGACACTCCAATGCAGTACTGAGGGAGTGCTGCATGGTTAGAGGTGCTGTTTTTTTGGATGCAATGTTAAACTGAGGCCTTGGGCCAGATTTCCATCTCCCAATGGAGGTGGGAATTGCGTGAGGAAACGTGAAATTTTGATTCTTCTGGATGCAAAAACAAATTTTCAATACTTTCCTGAACCCTGCACTATTTGTGTGACCTTTTCACAGCACAGAAAGGCTTTGATTGCGAATCCTGCATGCATCTCTTCTGAGGCTGGCATTACCAATTGTGAAGACCATAGGAAATTTTGAATTGCGTTCCCCCCGCTATTTTCATGTGCTGGTGTAGGCTTTGGAAACACTAAAACTACGACCAGATTTGAGAAATTGTGACCACTGGGGGAAGCCTGCTGAGGCATTAGGAGCGTTCTGACAGGTGATTGTTAACTGTTTTGACAGCCTCCAATATCACTATTAGATGCTGTACTGTAATGTAGATGTGTTTTTAATGCGGTGATTGATCATAGGGCTCTGTCCTGCAAAAGTAAGTTGGCCATTTCTTGACCAGCATTCTGTTAACATGCATTACAGTACTTATCCCAATGGAGAAAGTGCCATAATGCATTACGTAGAAAAATGTGCTGAGAAACCCTCTTGTCATGTTTTGGACTGAGGTTTAAATGCTAGGGAAGTAGGGAGGGTTTTAAACTAAATAGTGGGGGCAAGGGATCAAATGTGGAAAAACCTGATATATCAAAGAGTAGAGACAAGGTAAGAGAGGAAAATAGTGAAATGGGAAATGAGGATCAGAAAGAGACAGAAAGAAAAAAACCCAAGAATGCACCAACAGTCAAGATTAGGGGCCGAATTTTGCCCTCATCGGGTGGGCGTGGTTGGGGGCGAGCGGGAGCGGTTGAGAAGCTGACCACTGCCCATGGTTGGGTTGCGACCATCATTTCACACTGGTGGGTCAATTAAAGCCTGCCCAGCGTGAAATGCGTGCTGCAGTGCTGCCTGTGTGGGAGCGTGGGGAAGAGGATGAGCACACAAGTTTGTGCATACACATGACTGCGTGCAATGAAAGCTCCCTGAGGCACAGTGCTGCCTCAGGGAGCTGAAGATTTAAAAAATGAAAAATAAAGAATTTTAAAATGTTAAAAAACATGTCCCCTCAGCAGGGACATGTTATTAATGAAATATTAAAATTTTAATTTAATTTTTAAAGGCTGTTGGAAAGCTCATCCCACACGTGGATGAGGTTACCTAAAAAATCCGAAGGCTGCTTGGCCTTTTCACCTGCCCGCCAACTGTAAGGTTGGCCAGGCAGTGAAAAGTTTCATTTAATTGGTACTTTAACATTCTCAATAGGCCTGTTAATTGTCAGCGGGCGCGCAGCCGACTCCTGCACGTGTCCACCGACCGAAATATCGAGCGAGTGCATGATGACATTGAGACGCTCACCTGATGTCATCGCAAGCCATTTTAAGCTCGCTCGGGTCAGGTGCGAGCCTGCCCGATGAGTGAAAAATTCTGGTCTAGATGTTACAAAGATAACAAAAAGACAAAATTAAAGGCTTTGTATCTGAATGTGCATAACATTCATAACAAAGTAAACAAATTGATAGTGCACATTGAAGTAAATAAATATGATCTGATAGCCATTATGGAGATGTGGCTTCAGGATGACAAGGATTGGGTCCTGAAAATTGAGGGACATATGACATTCAAGAAGAATAAGAAGCTAGGCAAGGGTGGAGAGATAACACTGTTAATAGAGGATAGCATTTGTGCAATAGTTGGAGATGGCCTTGGTTCAGGAGGTAAGGATGTAGAATTGGTTTGGGTAGAGATGAGGAATAGTAGAGGAAAGAAGTCAAGAGTGGGAGTGGTCTATAGGCCCCCTAACAGTAACCACAATGTAGTACAAAGTATACAAGAAGAAATATTGGGTGAGTCTGATAAATGGACAGCAATAATCATGGGTGATTTAAATCTACATTTAAACTTGAAAAATCAGATTGGTAGTAGTAGTCTGGATGAAGAGTTCATAGAATGCTTTCGAGATAGTTTCTTAGAGCAGCATGTTCTGGAACCAACCAGAGAGCAGGTTATATTAGACTTGGTATTGTGTAATGTAACACGATTAATTAATGACCTCAGAATAAAGATATCTTTCGGTAGCAGCGACCACAATATGATTGAATTTTATATCCAGTTTGAAAGAGAGAAGAGTGAGCCTAAGACTAGTGTCTTAAACTTACATAAGGACAACTATGAGTACATGAAAGCTGAGCTAACTGAAATGAGCTCGGATACTAGGCTGCGGGATAGTTCAATAGAGAAGCAGTGGTAGACATTTAGGGGGATGTTTCAGAATACTCAGAATAAGTACATTCCTACGATAAAGAAAAATTCTTAAGTGAGGATCCACCATCCATGGTTAACTAAAGTTAGAGGAAGCATCAAACTTAAGGAAAAAGCAAATAACTGCACAAAGATGAGTGGCAGGTCAGATGATTGGTCAGAATATAAAGAATGGCAGAAAAAGAAATTAGAGCATGAGAGGAAGCTAGCTAGAAATGTAAAAATGGATAGCAAGAGTTTCCACAGGAGAAAGGAAAAGAGTAAGTAAAGCGAGCGTTGGTCCTCTAGAGAGTGAGAACGGGGAGTTAATTGTAGATAATAAGGAAATGGCGGATGAAATGAACAAATATTTTACTTTTGTCTTCTTTAAAAAGGATACAAAAAACCTTCCAATAATAGATGTAAATCGGGAGGTGGAGGGCAGAGAGGAACTTGCTGAAATGACAATCACTAGGGAAGCGGTACTAAGCAAACTGATGGAGCTGTGGGCTGACAAGTCTCCGGGTCCTGATCGACTTCATCTTAGGATCTTAAAAGAGGTGACTAATGAGGTAGTAGATGCTTTGGTGTTAATTTTTCAAAATTCACTAGATTCTGGAAAGGTTCCATCAGATTGGGAAAGTAGCAAATATAACCCCTCTATTCAAGAAGGAAGGAAGGAAGGCAGAAAACAGGAAACTATAGGCCAGTTAGCTTGACGTCTGTAGTGGGGAAGGTGTTAGAATCGATCATTAAGGAGGTTATAGCTGGGCACTTAGAAGAGCTCAAGGCAATCGGGAAAAGTCAGCATGGTTTTGTGAAAAGGAAAATCATGTTTAACCAATTTATTACAATTCTTTGAAGGAGTAACATGCATTGTGGGTAAAGGAGAGCCTGTAGACATAATGTACTTGGATTTCCAGAAGGCATTTGATAAGATGCCTCATCAAAGGTTATTGCGGAAAAGAAAAGCTCATGGTGCAGGGGTAACATATTAGCATGGATAGAAGATTGGCTGGCTGGCAGAAAGCAGAGAGTATGCATAAATGGGTCTTCGTCAGATTGGCTGGATATGATGAGAGGAGTCTCTGCTGGTACCTCAACTTTTTACAATTTACATCAATGACTTAGATGAGGGGAGTGAGGGCAGGATAACTAAATTTGCAAGCGACACAAAGATAGGCAGGAAAGTATGTTGTGAAGAAGATATAAGGAATTTGCAGATGGATATAGGTAGGTTTGGTGTGTGGGCAAAAATCTGGCAATTTGAGTTTAATGTGTGAAAATGTGAAGTTGTTCACTTTGTCAGGAAGAATAAAAAAGCAGAATATTGCTTAAACGGAGAACGGCTGCAGAATTCTGAGGTGCAGAGGGATCCAGGTGTTCTAGTACGAGTCACAAAAATTTAGTTTGCAGGTACAGCATGTAATCAAGAAGGCTAATGAAACGCTATCCTCTTTTATGAGAGAAATTGAATATAAAAGTAAGGACATTATGCTTCAGTTATACATGGCATTGGTGAGACCACATCTCGAATACTGTGTGCAGTTTCGGTCTCTTTATTTAAGGAAGGATGTAAACGCATTGGAAGCAGTTCAGAGGAGGTTTACTAGATTGATACCTGCATTGGGTGAGTTGGAACTCTCTGCCTCGGAAGGCGATGGAGGCGGGGTCATTGAATATTTTCAGGGCAAAGGTAGACAAATTCTTGTTCCGCAAGGGAATCAAAGGTAGATGGGAATGTGGAATTCGAAACACAAACAGGTCAACAATGATCTTATTGACTGGTGGAGCAGGCTCGAGGGGGCGAGTGGCCTACTTCTGCTCCTATTTCTTATGTTGGTATGTTTGTAGATGATTGGATCATTTCACATTGCTGTACTTGAGACCTTACATTTCTCACATTCCAACAATTACCACACTTCACAAAATTATTGCATTGGCTATAAAGCATTTTGAACATTCTACGGTTTCTTTATCAGCTTCTTGGTCTAGTGAACAGCTTGATTTCAATTAGGAAAGTTCCCTTCAGAACTTAGCCTCAAGGGATCATTTTGATATAATTAGTTTTCTTAAATGCTGATCCCTGTCACTGTCCATTACCAAGTGTTGAAGCTTATGATCTTATGACCTGCTGAGCATGTGTCCTCAGGGCAGGTAGATAAAAAGAGCAAGAGAGAGAGGGAGAGAGGGAGAGAGAGCAAGCCTGCAGTTGCCTCCAGTTTTCATTTCATCACCCTGTGTAATGTGGGTCATTCCATTTTGCTCAGTTATCCGACTCCTGCCTACATTCTTCTTGCCCCTGAGGGTATTTTTGATATATATCCTTAATTGGAGCTTCAGTAATGGATACGTGGATAAAGGTACATCCTGCTATACCAGTCTTGCATTTATATAGCACCTTTCATGTCTTTCAAGACATCAAAAAGCACTTGACAGCCAATGAAGTAATTTTGAAGTGTAGTCGGTTTTGTAATGCAGGAAACATGGCAGCCAATTTGTGCACAGCAAGATCCCATAAACAATGAGTCAGAATGACCAGATAATCTGTTGTATTGATGTTGGTTGAGGGATAAAGATTGGACAGGACACCGGGGAGGAATTCACAGTGATTTTCTACATCCACCTGAAAGGGCAGACGGGGTTGCAGTTTAAAGTCTCATCTGAAAGATGGCACCTTGGACAGTGCAGTGCTCCCTCAGTACTGCACTGGAGTGTCAGCCTGCTTTATGTGCTGAGTTTGCTGGAGTGGGTCTTGAACCCACAATCCTTGGACTCAGAGGCAAGGGTACTACTACTGAGCAGTGGTTGCTGAGTTATACACAGGTTTGGTTCCTTAACTGAGCTGAATTAGCTCGTTCCAGCCTGAGTGGCACTTAAAGGGGTGCCACAATTGGCCCCAAAACACCAGGACCAGAAGGGGAAATCAACCAAAGCCCCTAATCCTAATCATTGTGCAATGAAATCTTCTGGACTTTATGTATTTTTGGATATTGATTGGGAACAATGCTTGCCTAGGATGTAAATTGGATGATCCCAGTTGGAAATATGGATGGGGCTCTGTAATAGTGTGAGGAGAGAATGCTGGTGTTGGAACATCTGTGTCAAACAGTAGGGAATTCTATTTAAGTATAAATTTGGGACAGAGAAGAGCTGACCACTATTCCCTGATGTTTAAGTGTGGATTAGGTCCTTTCATAACCAGATTTATATGAAATGAAAATGCTGGATCATCGTCAACATGGATGTGACGATGGAAAGGGTGTATTATTGTTAAGGGAAATGTAACTAAGACATATTTGCACAATTTTCTTTCTGCTGGAACTGAGTTTCTAATGTGGTCTGGTAAAAATTGTCATTTTTATTTTTGTTTTCATTATTAGCATTAACGAGTTTTCCAGTGGGAATCCACCCTTTGCCTTAACTGTTTGGAAGAAGATGGGGAGGAACAATGGTGGAATGCCAATATGAGCAGACGTGCCCTTTTCCTACCCGGTATTGCTTACAGACCCTGTCTCCATTGCGAGGTGAAGATAACTCACTTGGGCAGTTTGTCATTGCATGCAGAAGATCCTGTTCCCGAGGGAAGCAGATCAGATGGTCTCAATAAGATAGGTGACTGGCTTCCTAACACTGATGTTGGATGCTGCCGCAGAAAGACCTCAAGTCGCAATATGCAATGCTTTCAGTGCCACTGCATGAAAGAATGCATGCCAAGGTGGCCAGCGGTCAGTGTGGCCTGGAATCTACTGACCACATCTGCAGGCACCCTTGGTGCTGACCATGAGAAAATGCGTTCATAGGTCCTGTATCAGCAATGAGCCAGAGGTGCACCCTGCTGCAAAAGCACTTGCAGCTAAGATGCGGTATGGTGTTGGCAAAGCCGACAACAGTAGAGACCCACACCTCCTTCCAGCCATGGTGAAATGCTGACCAATGGAGGTGATGCCTTGAGACGTACAGAGGAGTCAACCTGCCCCCCTGTCACCCCAGGCAGCAGCACCTCCATTTTCATCTCTACCTGCTTTTAAGCTACTTGTTCATCCACTACCATTCTTGTGCAAATTTCTGACTGAAATCTTACACCTAGCATGTACTGACCAGGTCTTAAAGCCTTTGTACCTCACAACACTGGAATGAAGCAGATACCCCACTGGCAGACAGTCGAAGCATTTGGTCTGAACTGTGGGCAGTGCAGTGAGGAATGGGTCCATTTGTGGAGTAGATAAGGCTTTCAAGAATCAACTCAAGCACTGGCCAACTTAGAAAGGGGCCAGGCTGGTATTAGAAGAGAATGTACACTGCATTCGCTGCTCAAAATGTGGCCTCCTCTAAACTGGGGAGACCAAACACAAGTAGGATAACCACTTTGTGAAACACCTTCATTCAGTCTTCAAGCACGATCCTGAGCTTCTGGTCGCCTATAATTTTAATTTTCCACCTTACTCTCATGCTGACATCTCTGCCCTTGACCTGCTGCACTGTTCCAGTGAAGCTCAAGGAAGTTTGAGGAAAAGGAGCTAAACCTTTCAATTAGGCATTTTACGCCTTCTGGACTCAACATTGAGTTCAACAATTTCAGAACATAATCTCTGCTCTATATTGTTTCCTTTCCTTGTTTTTTATTCTTTCAGTCAGCCGCACACCTGCTCTCGACACATCTTTTATTTTTTGTTTCTTTTCTTACCCCATCTCCATTTCCTTTGACCCTGGAAGACTAACTCTTCTGTCGTTCAATGTCTCCTGACTTTCACCCTATCACAGACCTTCCTTTTGTCCTTGTCCCACCCAACCCCTCGCTCAAAACCTATTTCGTCTCTAAACTTTTCCCAATTCTGATGAAAGATCACAGGCCTGAAACATTAGCTCTGTTTCTCTCTCCACAGATGCTGCCTGACCTGCTGAGTTTTTCTAGTATTTTCCGTTTTATTTTAATAGAGAAAAGTGTTGCGTTAGATAAAAGACAGGGTGGTATTGGATAGAGCAGAGTGATTTTAGAAGAGAGCAGGGTGATATTGGATGGGAAACATGCTAGCAATTACTGCAAAGGGTCCTGTTCTATGGAGTGCTGTGAGATGTAGGGAATGTGAATCACTGACATTAACAGAGGAGGCACTCCTAATTTGCAATGTACATTGCACAAGTTAGACCAGAACATGACCACACCTGTGGGATTATTGTAGACTGAAGTGAAATTACCTGTTTTAGATAGTTTTTTTTAACAATTCACAATGGAATGAATTATGCGGGGTTATGTAAAGCCAACAGTTGATTCACAATCACTCATTTTACACAAATGCACGAAACTAAGATCAACCCCACTGTGTAGATGTAACTAGGTCCTATGCACTACTTAACGCTTGGGTCTTTAGCATTAAATTTTAAACAGATTAACACCTCCACTCAAACAGCTTGATATTTCACACCAACACGCAGCTACAAATCACCTTCAAATTAGGGAAACATCCCAAGCTACTGCTTCACAGAGGCGTAAGAAGAATGATAACACGTCACACCCATCTGTTAATATCAATGACAGTCATGTATATAGGCTTAAACCCACTCCAATTGGGATCAGGAGGTGTTCATGTCACAGCGTTAAATTAGCAGATGAGAGATGGGTTGTCAAAATTACACCCAAACTCTTTATTTGGACTGTTGTCAGAGCAGTCCAAGTGATTTCTATATTTTCACATGACAGTTGGAGTTTGTATGCTGCCCTTTCTTGTTGCTTTTTCCTCTCACTTGCTGCTGTTACCAAATATGAGCTCCGAGCTTTGCTTTTAGAACAGCAAGACTAGCAGTCAGAGTTCCTGATAGATCTGGCAGAAATAAACTGTGGCAGGCTGAAGAAGACTTCAGTGTGGCTCTTTTACAAGTTTTGAGTTGCGAGTAGATCTCCTTTAACGCTTTGTAAGGGGAAACAAGTCTTCCCTGTCCCGTCTATCTAGGCCCCTCATAATTTTGTCCGCCTCAATCAAGTCACCCTTCAGCCTCCCCTGTTCTAAGGAAAACAACCCCAGCCTATCCAATCTTTCCTCATAGCTGCAATTTTCTAACCCTGGCAACATTCTTGTAAATCTCCTCTGTACTCTCTCCAGAGCAATTACGTCCTTCCTGTAATGCAGTGACCAGAACTGCACGCAAATGGGCTGGGCATTAACTCAGAGGCAGGGGGAGAGCGGGAGTGCTGCTTTAAGTAGGCTGGGGAATCAGGAAGAATGGGTTTTCCTTAAATCCCACAAAATTTAACATCAGAACTTTATTAACACTTTACTGATCTGTTTGCTTCGCCACAGCCAGCCAGATTGAGAGGCTCACTGGCTGCCTGGCAGGTAGGCCTTCAACAACAAGCCATAGCGGGGGAAGAGAGAAAGGGAGCGTGAGATCAGAGGCATCGAGGGGAGATCAGAAGAGTAGGGGAGGAGGGCGGGTGGAATTGGAAGAGGGATGGTGTCTGACTGCAGTGAGATGGGTGAAACTGGATCCAGTAAGTGAGTGAAAGGTACTATTATCTCCCGGATCTAGCAGCTCTTGCCTCCATTTTGTTCCTGGATTTCTTGAGGCCTAGAAAGCTCAGCTGGCCAGCGTTAAATTTAAAATGGCATTAACTATGAAGTACGTAGCCTCATTATAATATTTAAATTGCCAACCCACCTCTTGGAAGTGGGTTGGTTGCCTGACCCCCGCTATTAAAATTGGCAGTGGGCAGTTTGGGGCAGGAGTTAAAAATTTTAACTTTTTAAAATTCCCCCCAACCCAAACCCATTCATACTCAGGTGTTGAAGCTCCCTCCATAGGATCACACAGCAGTGAAGGAGGCCATTCGGCCTATCGAGCCTGTGTAAGCTCTTTGAACGGGCTACCCGTTTGTCCCACTCCCTTGCTCTTTCCCCATAGTCCTTCAAATTCTTCCTTTTCAAGTAATTATCCAATTTCTTTTTAAATTTTATTATTGAATCAGCTTCCATCACCCTGAAGGGTTCTCAAAATTCCCACATTTTTCATATCAACAAGGATATGGCTTTTGGACTTTTATGGCAGAGGACCCAACACTGCTGAGTTAAGTGTAGAACCCTGCAGACAGGAGGCTAGGCCCATGAAGGTCTGGGACTGGACATGCCCGGGCTTGTTGAGAGCAGTGTGGATTGTTGCCAGAAACCAGACAACGAGAGGAGGCAGAATACGCATTCTTCCCTTTAAAACAATCAACCCAGAGAAAGACTTCATCTTACACGAAAATAAAGCCGATCAAAATCTTGCATAAATAATCGCTACTAACTACTAAGGCAGGAAGGCCGCAATCAATGCAATTATGCAAACCTATCAATACTCCACATATACAATGGCTTTCAGTTCAAGACTAGTTATGGGGACAGGAAGACAAGGATAAACATCATACGAGCCCATTAAAAACAACGAGACAACAATCACCTGAAGAAGCCCACCAAAATCAGACAAAGAACTAACCTTGATTTGGATTCAGATAAGAAATTCGAAAAACAGTATAGCTGGGCTACCAGTTACGAAGGGGAGGAGGGTGAGCAGTTTTGGAGTGGTTGAAGCAGAGTTTAAGCAGGGAGAGGTAGCTGAGCCAAGCGGAGGAAGGAGATCTGCAGGTTTGCAGGCCCGCAGGCAACATCATGGCGAGGGGCACAGGGTGGCAGGCTCAACCGAAGACAAGGCCGCAACCACAGCGCTCCACGAAGATCGACTACCCGCAACCGCGCCCTCCACCCAACTGAAGAACCTTCGCAGATTCCACAGACCAGGACCACGTGGGGATAGCAGGCCCCAGAGGACACAGAGCGTACCCCAGAACTGCAACCGGCTGACCTGGCTGGATTTCAAACTGTCAAGGAACCCTGGTTAGTGAGCGTGATCCCTGACCTCTCCTAGTTCAATTTAGTTAGGTTTTGGGGGTGGGACAAGGGTAAGGGGATTAGTAGTGTGATTTTCCCTGGTTATGCCTTGTGTTCCCCATTCTTAAATAACTACTTTGTAGGTCTGTATCATCTCAGTGTAATCCTAATGTTATAAATTCATTTGTGACTTCAATAAACCCAGGTTTTTTTTCCTTGCACCAAAACCAGTTGTCTGCTGCACTTTGTCACAATCCCCAAATAAGTCCAAGGTCTAGAACCCAGGGAGTGGGAGCAATTTGGACCACTCAGAAGTCAGAGGTGAAGCTGACACACACCACCGCCCCCTACACCCTTCATAAACCAGATCAGAAAACTCTCTGCACATGTTTTGTTTTCTCATCACAACTCTTTTGCCAATTATCTTAAATCCATGTTTATTGGTTACTGACTTTCCTGCCAGCTTGGGGTGGTGGGAGGTTAGGGGTTGGGGGGGACATCACAGTCCCCGGGGCCCAAGTGAACTTTTCCTCTGATCAGCAGCACCTTTTGTCCTGAGCCATTCTATTTATCTGTCCGTCGGCCCATCGAGTCTGCACCGACATGTGAGAAATACCTGACCTAGCTGCCTAATCCCATTTACCAGCACTTGGCCCATAACCTTGAATGTTATGACCTGCCAAGTGCCTCAGAAGGGCCCACAACTCCCCATGGGCTGTTGAGGCTTCAGAGTTTCCAGCCCTCTGATTGGGTCGGCATCATCAGGACCCTGCCCACTATCCTTAATTGGACATCGAGGCTGGTGGTGAGCGATTCGGAGACCAGCTCCGGTACTATTGCTAACCTGCTCCTGCTTCCTGTAAGTGAGGACTCAAACCCCCCATTTGGATCCAACATCATGGTCCCGGGGCCTGCAGTAAAATTCAGCCCTGACTGATCAGATCCTGTTAGAATGGAGTCTAGGCCATGTAAAAACCAACTGCTTGACCTGATCCACTGTGAGGCAATAACTATTCACCAGCTCAGGAGCAGGTTGTCTACCTCCTCCCCTTGGGATTGAAGAGATGCTGAACTTTGGATTTCCTGGCATCTGTTACCACAAGGCTGGATTTCCAACCAGACCTGCTTACTGTTAACATCTGCTGTAGGCTTTAATTGTTGGTAAAGATTATTGTTGACATTTACAACCATATTAAACAAATTCTTATTCCAAAATGTTAAAGTGCTTAATAGCAGCACTTCGTAATTATGTATTCTGCTCTCCCCATGGTTCAGCTGGATAGTATGTTGCTCAGTGTGAGCCTCAAGGTCTGATTGCTTAGCCTGTGCTGAGTAATGGTAGGAAGAATAAAAGCAAATAACTGCAGATGCTGGAAATCCAAAACAAAAACAAAAACAGAAATACCTGGAAAAACTCAGCAGGTCTGGCAGCATCGGTGGAGAAGAGCAAAGTTAACTGTGCTCTTCTCCACCAATGCTGCCAGACCTGCTGAGTTTTTCAATGGTAGAAAGAACTTGCATTTATATAGTGCCTTTCAAGGACATCCAAACGCACTTCACAGCCAATAAACAACCCTTTTTTGTAGTATAGTTACTGATGTAGCTAAGGAAACACGGCAACCAATTTGTGCACAGCAAGCTCCCACAAATAGCGATGTATTGATGACCAGATAATCTCTTTGAGTAACGCTAATTGAAGGACAAATATTGGCCAGGCCACAGAAAAAACGGTCCAGTCCTTCTTTTCATAATGGCATGGAATCTATAACACCCACTGGAGAGGTCAGACAGGGTTTAATGTTTCATCTGCAAAACAGCATTGTCTCTCCATCCTAGATTATGTGCTCAACTGTCTGGTATGTTGCTTGAAGCTTGAAGGATCAAACTGGGTTTGGTTGGTATGCTAAAATAGTGGTGAGACGCCTACGCCTAAAACAGGTTATCCAGTCATCATCTCATTGTTTGTGGGATCTTGCTGTGCACAAGTAGACTGCCATGTTTCCTACAGTACAACAGTGACTATACTTTGAAAGTACTTCAGTGGCTGTAAGACACTTTGGGGCATCCTGAGGTTATGAAAGGCACTATATAAATATGAGTCTTTCTTTCATTTCATTTGAAAAGGAAGGACGTGGGGGAAAAGACAGTCAAAATGTGGATGCAGTGATCTGTATCCAACTGTGAATTCCTCCATCGCTTTGCACTGTTTCTCTCGGGAAAAGTATGAAGATGCAAAAATGGCAACATTTATAATTCTCTATCAGTTTGCGTTTTGTGTTTAGTGTGGATTGAATACATGACTTTCTAACTCAGAGGGGACAACCCAGTAAAGGTGAAAGCCCACTTGATTGTCTTCCAGATGTCCGGGCCATTTTTAAGTTGTTGGCTATTTGGAGCCTGCATCAACTTTTTTTAATGCAGCAGATCGGCTCAAACTGGGCCATCAGGGTAGGTCACTGGTTGACATAGAAGCCCTTCCACAGCTATTAATATCCCTGAGGGCTCTTTGTGCTAACTCACACACCCAAGAAATCTCATTGAGGTAGCAGTCTGCAGCGAAAAGTCAGGTGAATCACGGCAGAGGTAACACGCAATAAAAGTAACATATTCCTCAATCATCTAACGGCATTTTTAAGCCCAGTGTAAACAATTTGATACATGGCCTGGAATGACATGCCTTACTGAAAATAGAGACATGTCGAAGCTTTTCATCTTGCACTCATCAGGACACTCGCAAGAGTACCAATATAAAGGGGGAAACAACAATTTATACTGTATGTGAAGAGAGTGCTGGTTGGTTGGCAAGTGGCGTTGCCATGGAGAATGCGGCACTGATGGTGGCTGACAGAATTGGTCAGTATTGGTGTTGCTCAGATTTTTGAGATGCCTTGCCCTTCTAGGGTAATCGGATGTAGACAGGTGAAGCTAGCTGTTTCACGCTGCTATTATGCAGGAGCAACACGAGTAGTATTCGCCATTAACAGGACGCTGCCGTCAAGCCAAAAAGGCATTCTGCTATCATACAAATGAGTAATGTGGCATATGAATTTCAGTGCCAGTGTGATGCTCGGTATGTAGGCCGTATGTCCCAAAGACTGGCTGATCATATCAAACAGCATGTTCCAGCCTCTCTCCACAATGGGCAAGGTACAGACTGTACCCAAATAGCCCGTGTTTGCAAAACTCAAAACACAGTGTCCAACATTAGATGTGATTCCGCAATTGGACAACATTTGCTAAATAATATTCAGTGTGCTAAGAGTTACACTGACAGCCAATTTAAGATTGTCAGTTAGACTCGCAGTGTGGCACATTTACCTGTACTGGAAGCTACATATATTAATATACAGGGCCCTGCTCTTTGCAAACAAAGAACATGTACATGCACTGCGCCTGTTTCAGCTAAACAAAATAAACCATTCACTGACTCATTCCTCAGGGCAATACTTCAACTAATCAGGGTCAAGCTGCCTGGTTTAAATTTCAAACAATGCTTGGAAGTTAACTGTCAGTTACTATCAGTGGTGCATTCTCCATGGCAATACCATTTGCCAACCAATCAACCAATCTTCACATACAGTATAAGTTGTTGTTTTCCCTCTTATAATGGTATTCTTGCGGGTGTCCTGCAAGATTAAAAGTTTAGACATGTCTCTTTTTTTCAGCAATACTCAAGTTCTGTACTTACATGGTTATTATTGTAAACACGCGGTCAGGCAGAAATTATTCTGAGATAGTCTTCTGGGCCCAGGGATGATCATCCTATTTCAATTTTTAAAAATTATTTACTCGTTCATGGGCTGCGCGTATCGCTGGCTAGACCAGCATTTATCGCCTTGACCTTGAGAATGTGGGGCTGAGCCACCTTCTTGAAATGCTGCAGTCCATGTGGTGTAGGTACACCCACCATGCTGTTAGGGAGGGAGTTCCAGGAATTTGACCCGGCGACAATGAAGGAATGGCCGATATATTTCCAAGTCAGGACGGTGCGTGGCTTGGAGGGGAAATTGCAGTTGGTGGTGTTCCCATGAATCTGCTGCCTTTGTCCTTCTAGATGGTAGAGGTTGCAGGTTTTTTGCACTATCAAAGTGGATGACTTATAAAAAGACTTTCACATCTTCCTTGTTTCTTGCACTCACTCACTTTTGGGTCCTAATGTAGTTGCAGAACATTATGCCCCTACCTTAGTGTAAGGTTCGTATCTGGTAGGAATAATCACAAATGACATTCGTTGTTCTGAAAATAATACAACAGTTAGTTTGCAGAGATTGAAGGACTACCAAAGCATCAAATCAGACAACCTAACTTTCCCATATCAGACGATAGAAACAATAGTGTAGTCATTTGGTAGAACAGAACTTGAGTATTGCTGAAAAAAGGGACAATTTTTTGTTGAAGCTTTTTGTCTTGAACTCATCAGGGCAATTTGCAAGAATACAAAATGTAAAGGGAACAAAATATATATGAGAAGTGAATGATGATTAGTTGGCAAGTGGACTCTGATTGGTAGATGTGTCCACACATTGTACACATATTCCACTTGTTTTGGCTGAACAAAGTAAGTGACAGCCATTCACTAGTTCATTCCTCAGCACAATGCCATGACCAATTAGAGTTAAGCTGTCTGGTTTAAATTTTCAAACAATGCTTGACAGTTAACTATCAGTCACCATCAACTGGTGCATACTCCATGGCAACTCACCAACCAATGTGCCAACCAGTCAGCACTCTTCTCATATAATATAAATTGTTGTTCCCATTACATTCGGTATTTTTGCGAATTGTCCTGATGAGTGCAAGGCAAAAAGCTTCAACAAAAAAAAATCAGCAACAATAGTATCTCAGTGAAAGCCCTTGGTATCAATTAGAAAATAATACCAGAACATTGGCCTAGTTAAATATTCCCTTAAAAAAATATACAATATGGAAAATCTTGTGAGTTACATGGACCCTTCTGTCTGCCACATGAGGGTTGTAATGTAACAGCGGTTGTAATGTAACATTCATAGAATTATTTTTAGGAACATTATAATTGTAGTTTGTTGTTTTGCTTGGTTGTTTTAAGCTCCATAGAGTTCCAGCCCACTACTGTGGAGACATGGAGCTAAACAGCTGAACAATTGAAAACAAAGAAAAGGCCAAAATCTTCCTGGAATTGCACCAGTTGAGACAGTTGCTCACATTTCAGGTCAAGTTCCTTTGAGGAAACTCCAGGCTCCTTCTCAACAAGTGTGTAGAGAAGATTTTGATCCATTGTATTTTACAATGGGGTTGAACAACTGGATATTGATTCCTGAATGTGCCTTGAACCACCAAGCACTTGATGGGTGTTACAAATATTTTGGAATTGAGTGATAATTTTTGTCCCCTCACGCATATATTAATGGCCCAGATGGTTAAGAAACTGGATGTATGCTGAAGGATGTGCTATGGGACCCCTTGGAGGTCCCAAGACAAGGAAGCAAGTTGGAGACTTTGGAAGGTTCCAATTCACTTACCTGGATAAAAGCAAAATAAAAAAGCAAAATCTGAAATAAAAACAGAAAATGCTGGCGAAACTCAGCAGGTCTGGCAGCATCTGTGGAGAGAGAAACAGTTAACGTTTCGAGTCCGTAGGACTCTTCTTCAGAGTTAAAGAGAAGCAGAAATGCGATGGATTTTATACTGTTTAAGAGGGGGTGGAGCAGGTGGAGCAAAATAGAAGGTGAGGGATAGGTTGGAGCTCAGGAGAGATTGACAAAGATGCCATGGACACAGGGAGTGTTAATGGTCGTGTTAAAGACTAAAGAAAGCGCTGATAGTGGTATAAAGTTAAGAAAGCAGAATGTGTTAATAGCAGAACAAGGGTCAGTGCTCCGTGAAAGAACAACATGGAAACAAGTGACAGATGGCCCTGTGGGAGGATTTGGGGGGTGAGGGGGCGGTGGTTGGGGGAAAGGGATTAAAAAAAAGGATAATAAATAAATAAATAAAATTTTAGAACTAGAAAAAGATGAATGAACAAATAGAAGTAAATTTAAATAAATAAATAAAAACAAATGTTAAAAAATTGATTAAAATAGGGGTAAAAATGGAGGAGAGAGTTCAGGGTCTGAAGTTGTTGAACTCAATGTTAAGCCCAGAAGGCTGTAATGTGCCTAGTGGGAAGATGAGGTGCTGTTCCTCCAGTTTGCGTTGAGCTTCACTGGAACATTGCAGCAGGCCAAGGATGGACATGTGGGCATGAGAGCAGGGTGGTGGGTTGAAATTCCCTTCGATGCCCTCCTCATCGGAGGAGACGTGCATCTCCCCCTCAGCCAGCTCCTCCTCCCATTGCAGCACCAAGTTATGAAGGGCGCAGCAGACGACAATGATGTGTGACATCCTCTGTGGACTGTTTTGCAGGGCTCCACCAGACTGATCCAGGCACTGGAACATCATCTACAACATCCTGTTGGCTTGCTCCACCAAAGTGCGAGTTGCAGCAAGAGCCTCGTACCTTCTCTCTGCTGCACTCTGATCCCAGGTGAAATGCATTCAACTTCACAGTGAGCACGAATGAGATTACGTTGCACAGTCAATCCACTAGGGAGGGGAGAAAAAAATTAACCCTGCTTTAACCGGTAACATTATACCAACAGTTGTCCTTACACTCTACCTCATGTACCCGTACTTACAGTAATTCCCTCCTGTTGTCCCTGGTTTATTGACTTTACCTCAAGAATATTTAAATTCTGCATGATTATCAAGTTGGTAATTCCTTTCAGCCTCTCTCCTCAGCAGCAGCATGTTTATATGTCTTTATTGCAAAAAAACACATGAATTAGGAGCAGGAGTAGATCATTCAGCCCCTCAGGCCTGCTCTGCCATTTGATAAGATTATGGCTGAACTGATTATGGCCTCAACTCCATTTCCTATCCATCTCCTCAACTCTCTTGTTGATCAAAAACCTGTCTAACTCAGCCTTGAATATATTCAATGACCCGGCCTCCACTGCTCTCTGGGGATGAGAATTCCATAGGCTTATGTCAGTCTTGAGCTGACGAGAAAAAAACATCCAGAATCCAACTCAATTTTGCTCTTTTCAGCACTGAGATGCCTATTCCTTGTTGGGCTAGACACCTGTCTTCTAGCTGACCTCACCTCATAAACTGAAGACAAATCATTCACATTGCATTAAGAACATCAGAATTGGAGGAGGCCATTCAACCCCTCGGGTCTGTCCCGCCACTCATTTTGATCTCGGCTGATGTGTATTGTATCAGCGTCCACTCACCTTGGTTCCATAACCTTTGATAGTCTTGCTTAAAAAAAAACATATCAATCTCAGTTTTTGAAATTTTCAACTGACCTGCAGCCTCGTCAACCTTCTGAGGGAGAGTGATCCAGAATTCCATTATTCATTGTGTGAAAAAGTGCTTCCTGGCATCACTCCTGATTCTATTTTTAAGGTTGCCCTCCTTTATTCTGAATTCCTCCAACCAGAAGAAATGGTTTCTCGCTCTTTGCATTATTGGTTTCTTTAATCATCTTGAACATCTCAATTAGGTCATCCCCTAACCTTTTACACTCAAGTGGTTACAATCCTACAGTCAGCGCAACCTGACCTCATAATTTAACTCTCTTAGCCCCAGTGGTATTGCTGGCACTGCTCTGCTCAGACAGCGTATCTGCCCAGTGATGTGTGTAAGCACAAGGAAATCTGCTGAAAAGCTTTTACAAGTGCTCATCAGAGTGACCTTCCTTTTCAGCATTCCAGAATGGGATGCTGGGCCTATTAGGTGACCAACTGGGCTGAGTCCCTGGATAGCCCTGGAATGCCCCTCGCTTTGTTGTTGTTGGGGGTGGGCAGAAGATGCCCCTTTGCCCCCTCAGTAGCACCATTTTTAGCGAGAGTTGTGTGGGCAGGAAGGTGGGAGCGAGGCCTTTCACCTTCTTTCAGCATCAAACTTAATTTCCCTTCTTACAGTTGGGTGAGGAGCAATGAGCTGGCTCCCCTTTTTATTTAACCCCATCAGTTGGTCGCAACAAAGGTTTGCATAAAATTCTTTCTCTGTGGATACATTTTCCCAATCCAAATGTATTTATTTTTTATTAAGGAGCCAATTCAATCAAGGATTTCTTGAGTCAAAGAAAGAGTAAGTTTATTAGTTAATAAAAAATTCCGAGGCAAAATAATAAAAGCCATGCACACAGATCACAAATAAGAAAGGTAAGAGTCCAAATAAACTTTAAAAGTGTATATGAATTAGTCCTTGCCTTGTCCGTGAGGCGTAGGTAGTGGTATGTTGCAGTTGTTAGTTGGGTGATTTCGGTACAACTCTGGAGGCGATTTCAGCAATTTTGCAGTCTGTTGGAGACACTTTTTGGCTTGGTTCAGTTTTGCGCTCTGCTGGAGAAGACCCCCTGTTACAACACAAAGATAAAAGCAAAATATTGCGGATGCTGGAAATCTAGAACAAAAACAAAAATACCTGGAAAAACTCAGTAGGTCTGACAGCATCTGCGGACAGGGATACAGTTCACGTTTCGAGTCCGTATGACCCTTCATCAGAACTAAGACTTATAGAAATGAGATGAAATATAAGCTGGTAGAAGGGGGTGGGACAGATAGAGCTCGATAGGGGGCCACTGATAGGTGGAGGCCAAGAAGAGACTGCCAGAGATGTCATAGACAAAAGGACAAAGGGGTGTTGACGATGGTGATATCTAAAGGATGTGCTAATGGGGACATTAAGGGAAGCAAGCAGGACAAGCTAGTGGCAGATGGCCCTAGTGGGGGTGGGGTGGGGGAAGGGATTGAAATGGGCTAAAAGGTGGAGATGAAACAATAGATCGAAATAAATTTAAAAATAGGAGGGAAAAGAAAAAAATATAGTTGTAAAAAAATTATAAATTATTGGAAAAAGGGGGATTGGAAAGGGGGTGGGGATGGAGGACAGAGTTCATGATCTGAAATTGTTGAACTCAATATTCAGTCCGGAAGGCTGTAAAGTGCCTAGTCGGAAGATGAGGTGCTGTTCCTCCAGTTTGCATTGAGCTTCACTGGAACAATGCAGCAGGCCCAGGGCGGACATGTGGGCATGAGAGCAGGGTGGAGTGTTGAAATGGCAAGCGACAGGGAGGTCTGGGTCATGCTTGCGGACAGACCGAAGGTGTTCCGCAAAGTGGTCACCCAGTCAGCGTTTGGTCTGCCTTTGGTCTGTCCGCAAGCATGACCCAGACCTCCCTGTCACTTGCCATTTCAACACTCCACCCTGCTCTCATGCCCACATGTCCGCCCTGGGCCTGCTGCATTGTTCCAGTGAAGCTCAATGCAAACTGGAGGAACAGCACCTCATCTTCCGACTAGGCACTTTACAGCCTTCCGGACTGAATATTGAGTTCAACACTATCGGATCATGAACTCTCTCCTCCATCCCCACCCCCTTTCCGATCCCCCTTTGTCCAATAATTTATAATTTTTTTACAACTATGTATTTTTCTTTTCCCTCCTATTTTTACATTTATTTTGATCTATTGTTTGATCTCCACCTTTTAGCCCATTTCAATCCCTTCCCCCCACCCGCACTAGGGCCATCTGCCACTAGTTTGTCCTGTTTGCTTCCCTTAATGTCCCCTTAATTAGCACATCCTTTAGATAATATCACCACCATCAACACCCCTTTGTCCTTTTGTGTATGACATCTTTGGCAGTCTCTTCTTGACCTCCACCTATCACTGGCCCTCTATCCAGTTCTACCTGTCCCACCCCCTTCTATCAGCTTATATTTAATCTCATTTCTATTTGTCTTAGTTCTGATGAAGGTTCATACGGACTCAAAACATCAACTGTATCCTTCTCCGCAGATGCTGTCAGACCTGCTGAGTTTTTTCCAGGTATTTTTTTTTTTTCCCTGTTACAACACTTGTCTCCAGTGAGAGAGATAAGATACGGATCCAACTTTTCCAGCAGTGTTTCCTCAAAGACTGTCTTGGTTCTCTCTGTTTTTCAGTGAGAGAGAGACACAGGGAGAGAGGTCCTGCTTCTTCATGCTTGCTGTCTGTTTGCTAGAAAAGTTTTCTCCAGCAAGAGAGAGACAGACAGAGAGATCACCGGCTTGTCTCGGTAGGGGTGACTTAGACTGGTGTCTCTGCTTGCTCCTGCCACTCACTGCTCTTCAGCCAGTTTTTAACCCATTTTCTCTGTGTATTCTCGGGTGGGGGAAATAGGCATGTCTTGCATCCAAAGCCCATTTTTCTTTCGTCTCAGAACCTTTCTTTTACATATTCTGAAATACAAATCAACAGGAGGTAGATTTTTGGATTTCTGACAGGATGTAGGAAACAACCCATTATTTTCACAAACATAGGAAATTAAAGCCCAGCCTTTGGCATTTTCCATATCTTCTTTTCAAGTCTCTCTACGGAGAGGAACACAGTTAACGTTTCGAGTCCGTATGACTCTTCAACAGAACTAAGTAAAAATAGAAAAGAGGTGAAATATAAGCTGGTTTAAGGTGGGGTGGGGCAAGTAGAGCTGGATAGAGGGCCAGTGATAGGTGGAGATAACCAAAAGATGTCACAGACAAAAGGACAAAGAGATGTTGAAGGTGGCAATATTATCTAAGGAATGTGCTAATTAAGGGTAGAAACAAGGACAAGCAAAGTACAGATAGCCCTAGTGGGGGTGGGGTGAAGGAATTGAAATAGGCTAAAAGGTAGAGATAAAATAATGGATAGAAATACATTTAAAAATAATGGAAATAGGTGGGAAAGGAAAAATCTATATAAATTATTGGAAAAAAAAGGGGGGGATTGGAAAGGGGGTGGGGATGGAGGAGAGAGTTCATGATCTAAAATTCTTGAACTCAATATTCAGTCCGGAAGGCTGTAAAGTGCCTAGTCAGAAGATGAGGCGCTGTTCCTCCAGTTTGCATTGAGCTTCACTGGAACAATGCAGCAAGCCAAGGACGGAATTGTGGGCATGAGAGCAGGGTGGAGTGTTGAAATGGCAAGCGACAGGGAGGTCTGGGTAATGCTTGCGGACAGAATGGAGGTGTTCTGCAAAGCAGTCACCCAGCCTGCATTTGGTCTCTCCAATGTAGATGAAACCGCATTGGAAGCAACGAATGCAGTAGACTAAATTGAGGGAAGTGCAAGTGAAATGCTGCTTCACTTGAAAGGAGTGTTTGGGCCCTTGGACGATGAGGAGAGGGGAAGTAAAGGGGCAGGTGTTGCACCTTCTGCGGTTGCATGGGAAGGTGCCGTGGGAGGGGGTTGAGGTGTAGGGGGTGATGGAGGATTGGACCAGGGTGTCCCGGAGGGAACGATCCCTGTGGAATGCCGCCAAGGATTATTTTTTCCAATAATTTATATAGATTTTTCTTTTCCCACCTATTTCCATTATTTTTAAATGTATTTCTATCCATTGTTTTATCTCTACCTTTTAGCCTTTTTAGATTCCTTTCACCCCACCCCACCCCGACTACGGCTATCTGTACCTTGCTTGTCCTGCTTTCTACCCTTAATTAGCACATTCCTTAGATAATATCACCACCTTCAACACCTCTTTGTCCTTTTGTCTGTGACATCTTTTGGTTATCTCCACCTATCACTGGCCCTCTATCCAGCTCTACTTGCCCCACCCCCCCTTAAACCAGCTTATATTTCACCTCTCTTCTATTTTCCTTAGTTCTGTTGAAGAGTCATACGGACTCGAAACATTAACTGTATTCCTCTCCGCAGATGCTGCCAGACCTGCTGAGTTTTTCCAGGTATTTTTATTTTTGTTTTGGATTTCCAGCATCTGCAGTTTTTTGCTTTTTTCAAGTCTCTCTGTTTGACTGGGCTTTAGCACCTCTTCAGGTGTGAAATTCCATATTCTCAGGACAGGTCTGTCAGTATAACCCACATAGGAATTTTCCAGAAAGTGGCCACTTTACAGTGTCATTCGTCTTGTGATCAGTGTCTTTCCTTGTATTCTCTAAAAAACACAGGTATTCTTTGGAACGTTCAATATGTCCATAGGTAGCTGGTGAAGCTGTTGTCCATTCTCGTGACTCTCCTCCACACCTGTGCTGCATCGTGCCCTCTTGAAGGGCATTAGTAAATCAGTTGAGTTTTCACAACAATCCAGAAACTTTCAGGGTCATTTTCTGGTGCCATCCCAAAAAAAAACAACAGAGATTTGGACCAAGAGTTTCTACGTTGGGTGCAATTGGCAATCTGGGCACAAATTGCACTCTCAGTTGCAAAATTCAGCTCAAGCCCCATTGCTTACCGATGGGTGTAAACTCTTCCACAAACCAGGGTAATCAGGCAGCATTTTAGAACATCATTTTTAAAAAAATGTTTTGCGGTAAAATATATTCCTTGCTATATTTGAGAGAGGTAACCGGGCGTGTTTTGATTAATATGGCTAAAAAGTGGGTTTTCACAAAAATTAAGCGTTTTGATCCTAGCGCCTTGTGTGAATGACCAGATTTTAAATGATTTAAAGTGAATTTAAAAGATTCTGCTGACCATTTTTCATTGATATAATTCAGTTTCTTTGTAAGTTAAAAATGTAAAGGCTTTGGGGAGGTGGAGGTGTAGTGGTATTGCCGCTGGGGCTGGTAATCCAGCAGCCTAGGGTAATTCTCTGGAGACCAGGGTTCAAAACCCACAATAGCAGTTGGTGAATTCAATAAAAGCCTGGAATTAAATGTTTAAGGTAGAGAACAATAGGTTTCTGATTGACAATAACAGGGAGGGTGTGGGTAAAAGGCATTGGAGAGTTCAATCAGCCATGATCATATTGAATGGTGGAGCTCAATGGGCTGAATGGCCTTCTTGTGTTCTTAAAAGTACCTCTTAGTGTCATTGTGTCTAATAAAAGTTTAATTTTCAGAGCCTTTATGAAGTCTGGCAAACGGGTCTAATTGATGGAAACTGGTCGTCGTAATTCAAACTGGGGCCATGGTCAGTTTTGTGGGTGAGACCAACTTCCAGCCCAATGTTGTTTAAACTAGCACTAAAATTCACAGAAACTCAATCTGTGCATGACGCATTGTGTGTTAGAAGTTCCTTCATCCTTTGCATTAAATTGGCTGATTTTGGTCAAACCTGGTCAAAACTCCGGGCCAAGGAACTTAATTTCACAACTTGCCATCTTGGGCTCGGGTCCATCACAGGGTTTTAATGGTTACTCTATTCCAGTGTAGCCCATCTTCTCCTCACAGTTTGGAGAATGTCCCATGTAGTTGGGCATTCAGGGCATCTTTGGAAGGGGGAATACTGCGAGGTGATATGAGAGGTAGTGCGGTCCCCTTTGACAATGTTTTATCTGGCTTTCTTGGTTGTGTATTTTTTTGTGTGTATTTCAGACGTAGATTTGTAAGATCTATCGAACCAGAGATACATCCTGATCAAACCCAATTTCTCATTTCCAGCCTATTGAATCCTTGGTATTGTTGCAAAGTGAATTTGTTTCTGCAATTCGCAAATCAATCATTGAAGTTTCCATAGAGCGGTTCCTCAAACCTTTGTAAGGCTCTCATTCAGACAAATTGGTTTAAATTAGCAACACAGCATTGAGAATGTTAACAAATCAGACCCAGCAGATAGTTTTGTGTTTCTGTTCAAGGAAAGAAAGATGATTGCATTGATGTTTGGACAATTGAGCAACAATATAGCTGGTGTTACCTGAACAAGGCAACCTTCATGGACTCATATAGCACAGAAGGAGGCCATTCAGCCCACCATGCTTTTGGTAGGCCTTTGAAAGAGCTATCCAATTAGGCTTAATCTCCTGCTCTTTCCTAAAGTCTGGCAAACATTTTACCTTTCAAATTTAATTTCCTTTTCAAAGCTATGGCTGAATCTGCATTCCAGGTCTCAATAACTTGCAGTGCCAATTGTTTACCTTTTGTTGTTTTGCCAGTTACCTCAAAACTGTGTCTGTTGCTTACTGACCCTCCTGCTATTAGAAACAGTATCTTCTTCTTTGCTTTACCAAAACCCTTCATGACTTTGAACTCTTTTGTAAAATTTTCCTAAAATATGCTCTGTTGTAAGGTGAACAATCCCAGTTTCTCAAGGCTCTCCTGGGGTAGAATTTCCCCCCCCCACCGTCAGGGGGGTTGTGTAGGGGCGGGCGTGGACCCGATCAGTGCCCCCGATCGGGTCCGCGCCGCCATTTTACGTTTTAAATGAAACCAAATCAATGTAATAACTGAATTAATAATTAACTGCAATAATAAAAATCAAAATAGAGTGAACAGATTAGAGAAACTGGTTGAAGAGCAAGATAAAATAATTAATAAAGCAAGGTGTCAACATTAAAAAGGGAGATACACTAGGAAATTTAGTGAGTATGGGATCGAGATGAGAGATTATATGTGTTGCCGTAGAAGACTCAAGTTTGGAGGAGAGCAGCATTTGAGCTGAAGGAGGGTGCAGGATGTTATTTGAAAAGATAACGTAGGTGCTAGCTTAGGTAAAAACAGAAAACTCAGCAAATACTCGGCAGGTCTGGCAGCGTCTGTGGAGAGAGAAACCGATTTAACATCTTAGACTGATGACCTTTTAGATTTCCAGCATCTGCAGCACTCTGCTTTTGTACAGGCATGAACATACTTCGAGAAATCCAGACGTTTTTGGAAATTGCATCCAGTTATATGTGCCTCATCATTAATAGATTTTGTTTGAAACAATGGAAGGTGACTCCACAATTTGTAATGCGTGTTACATAGATGTGCAGGATATGGAAGAACCCACTCAAAGTGGAAGTATTTTACAGGTATACTTCATTGGGTAGCCCTTGTGGCTCAGCCAGTTAAGGCATGGTCTCACATAATGCACTTACCCCTCCAAACCAGGAAGGCCATTGGTTTGATGCTCAATCTGGGCTTCACCGACTCTCTTCAGCCAATGCCGTGTTTAGGACCTTACTAGGGCTGGAATAAAGAGGAGAAAATAAGAAGGGACTCTGTATCTGTGTGTGCAAATCTGTATGTCATTGCCAACACTGGCCTGGGAAGTGATGCCAGCTAACATTCATTGCCTAATCTTGTATTTGAGTGATGGCTATTTGGCTGAGGGTGATGGAAGCTGCTGTCAATGTGGATCTGCATTACAGCTTGAGTCAGCTCTTCCATGAGGAAAAAGGAATAAATATAATTTTCACTGTATTTTAAACCTGTAACGAGCATTTAATCAGTTCTTCATGGCAGTCAATTGCAAGAGTCAATGTTATCAGCCATGCATGAGAAATTTAATATCTGTACTATCACGAAAATGTAATTAAACAGTAATAACATTTTTTATCAGGAGGTTAATCACTCATGGTGACAGCAAATGCACTTTAGAAAGCCATGTCAATACAAAATGTATGAACTTGTGTTTCTCTAAGCTGTATCCTTCATTGGTTTAATTCTGGATGGAATTGAAGTTCTGCTTACCAAAGGTGATCTCCTCGTCATTATGATCTGGCCTTCCCCATTCATCTACAACTCAGGCGACTGCATCAAAACTCAAGGAGAGACTGTGCACTGCAGCCCACCCAACCTGAAGTCCTCGTCAGTTGGATTTTGCCAGCAATCTTTCACCACATCCTTCTGCTCCATCCCAACGCATGTGAGAGACACAATGACTATGAAGAGCAGGAATTCAGCACTTTTCAGTGTCCTCTGTTACTCCAACATAATCTGATCAGCCAAATAAAGTGAAAGCTGCAACCTGGAAACAGAAACAGATAAAAAGTGGTTCTTAACCTTCACCACCAAGAAATTATACTGACTCCAATGTTATTGGCTTGAAATGCTAGTTCCTTTGATTTATTCATGACCACTGTAAATCAATAAAATAAGGGACATCCAGAAATTCATTACTATTTTCACTATTTCAAGCAAAGGCCTTCATTGCTTACAGAATCTTCAGAGATCCCTAAACTCAGTGAACATTCAGCCATACTCCGCACCCTCCACTTAGGCAGTCCCTCAGGATCGAGAATGATTTGACTTTGGTTCAATGAGTTCTGAAATGGCTGATAAATCCAATGTGTGATCTGCAGACTCAGCCACATTGTGGGACAGGTGGTGCTCGGAGGGTTGGCTAGATGGGTTGTTCGAATGTTTGTGCGATTCCCATTCAGAAAAGTATTCTAATGCTTCTCAGCGCTTACGCAATGCTGAATAATGCCATGGTCAACTTACTTTTGCAGGACAGAGCCCTATAATCAATCACTGCAGTAAAAACACATCTAACTTACAATGCAGCATCTAACTACTGAAACTGAAAGAATTTTTTTTTGTATTTCATAACCGGCCAATGAAAGAATTCCAGTTTATTTTGGTTCCCCACTTGGAACTGGGATTCCCCTGTGGTCCATACGTCCTCTAAGAGGCTATGAACCATGTCTACTTAATGAAGGGGGCAAACCCCACTAAAATTGCAGGGGCAGTGGGGGGTGGGGGAGAGGAGGGAATTTAAACCACCCACCCCCACAATGGAGCCATTAAGGGTGAGGGTGCAGCATGCGGGTGGGCTATCTGCACACTTACCCTATGCTGACGAAAATTGCCTGAAACAGGAATAGGGGCAGGAGTCCCAGAATCGGGTCCCACCCACCATTTTTAAAGAGCTTCTAAGTCAAACCAACTTGTTGAAAATCTGGGCCTGTATCTTTGGTCATTTAGAGAGTTGGAGCTATGGATGCCCTTCCTTCCCCCCTCATGGCAATGTGAAGGCCTCCCATTATGCATTAATTCTTTTACCTGCTAACCTTTGATTCCCATCCACCTGAGTTGGATTGATTTTCAACCAATGAAATCAGCTCTGGTCCAGTTGACTCATTTCACATTTTATATTTCCTTATCTTTCCCGTAAGTATTCTAAACCTAGTGATATTATGATCACTGTTTTCCAAATGTGCCCCCCTGAAACATGCGCCACTTGCCCCACGTCATTCCCCAGGAATAGCTCCAGCATTGCTTCCCTCTTTACTGGGTTGGAACCACAACAGTTAAGGAAGTGTGCTTGTACAAAAAATACTCCCCTCTTTTCCCTGTACACTGTTATTTCCCAGAAATAAAAACAAGAAATTGTGGGAATGCTCAGCAGGCCAGGCAGCATCTGCGGAGCGAGAAACAGAATCAACACTTCAGATCTGTGGCCATGCATCAGAACTGGGAAAAGTTAGAAACGTAAACAATTTTAATCAAGTGAAAATGGGGAGGATGGGAAAGGAACAAAAGGGAAGATCTGTAGTAGGATGGAGGGCAGGAGAGTTTAAATGACAAAGGGTCTCATGTTACAAGGCCAAAGACAGTGGTAATGGGTCAAGTAAAGAAACAAAATGATGTATTTAGAAGAGGTGTGAATGGCAGGAGACCTGTCACCTGAAAACAAAGTGAAGGAAATAAGAGAGAAAATTTAAAAAAAAGCAAAGAAAAATGAAACAAAATGGGGGCAGAGGTTATTATCTAAAATTGTTGAAGTCAATGTTGAGTTCAGAAGGCTGTGAAGCATCCAGTCAAAACCTAGGGTGCTGTTCCTTGAGCTTAAGTTGAGCTTTATTATACACTGTAGCAGGCCAAGGACAGAAAGGTCAGAGAGGGAGCTGGGTGGAGAATAAAAATGGCAGGCAATGAGAAGCTCAGGGCCACTCCTGCAGACCGAATGGAGGCAATCCAATCACCCAGTCTGTGTTTGGTCTCCTCAGTATAGTGAGTACAGTATAGTAAACTGAAAGAACTATTTCCAAGATAATGTTAGGGTAATAAATGTCCCTTATTATCACTACCCAAGAGAAGTTGCACTTCTCTGTAACTTGTCTGAAAATTTGCTCTTCTTTCACCCTCCTACTATTTGGTGGCCTATTTTATACAAAGCAGCATAAAATTCCCTCTTCTACAGTTCTTTAATTCAAACTAAATAGATTCTGTCTTTGAGCCCTGAAGTACATGAAGTACTTCCTAGTCCTGCAGCAATATTTTTGGCCATGACTACAATCCCCATTTTTTTTCTTTTTCTTGTCTTTCCCGACTCCTTTGTAACTGAGGATCTCATGATCCCGTTCCTCCCCTTGTTTGAGTCATTACTGCCACTGTCTCATGATCTCATGAGGCTACTTGTACCTGCATTTCACCGCACTCCAGGAATCTACACACATGCGCTACAATGTTTGACTCTGTAAGGCTGCTTGTTTTGATGCTACAGGAGCCTGAAGTTCAGAAAATGGCATGGGTTCCGGCCCCATCAGCTTCCGTCAATGTGCATTGATTACCATGTTGAAAGAGTGATCGTGCGAGCACTGAAGCATGCAGTGTGGACAGATTATGATGTCGCTTAGCATTTAAAAATGGTTTGGTGCCCACCTTGCCATTCTGGGCCTGTTAACATTCTCTTTTATATAGTGCAGCTGAACTCAGTGGGCCTCCGCTCTGGCGCTCTTTAAAGTGATCACCATGGAACTTGCAGGTGAGGTGCATTTGACTTTCTTCATGTGGAAGTACAGGTAATGTGTTGGAGGATCTCACACTAATTGTTGGATCAGAAGAGAGTAGCACTGGACTTTTGCAAGGAGTGGAATGAATTTGAAGGTCTCTGAGCAGAAACTTGCTCTCAGTCATGGGATTTGTAGTTGCAGTTCCTTTTGAGCACAGCATGACATGAAAATATAACACAGGCAGCAGAGAGGGGAAGTTATGTGCAGAGTGTTATATTCCTGACAGTCGGTTGGTAGAAACCAGAGCCACTCTTCACTTGGAATAGGTTTAACCATAGACTGTAACATTACAGGTAAAAATCCCCTGACTCCTCTCAACCCTTGTGTCAATAAGTCTCTCTTTATATGTGCTCAAGTAACCAACCAATCAATGCCTACCACCTATATGCACTTAACTACACAATTAACACAGAGGTGTTGTATGTGTGGAGGGGGCGTGGGTGTGAGGTGTGTGGTAGGGCTCTCTGCAGAAAGCCAAACGTGTAGGATAATGTAAATAGTATTAACTGAGTCAGAGACTTGTGGGAGATGTATAAATGGTTAATGTTAATTATATCAATATATAGTTTACATCATCAGTGATGTAGGATCACCTGATAACAGAGCATGAAGAGAGATAGTCCCATGCAGAGTATTGTGTAGAGATTACATTGTAAATAGTTAGCAGAACGTTCAATAAAAGATACAGGGTGGAATTTTCCGTGGTCGTTGGCGTCTGGCATGGTCGGTGGCATGAGTGGACAATATGGTGAGAAGGCCAAAAATTGTTGTGAAGCCAGTTTGAAATGATCTGCTCTGCCCGTCAATGGTGGGCAGTGTTTCCTGCTGTCGGACGTCGGGAACCTCATTGGAATACATCTACATATCATTATAAGCCCGGCCCGCTGGAATCACCCTGGATCATTTGCCCATGTTGGCAGGAAAACACACCGGTGCAGAACACATCTTGAAAAGTGTGATGTGCAGCAGTCGGGGCTTACCGCCAGGGCCTTGGTCACATCCTGGACATACGAGGAGCAGAAGATGCTGGAGCCTGACAGCAAGGGGACCCTGGAGGGATGTCCATGGCATACTAGGTGGATCCTCATGGACATGGCTCCACCCTGAAGCAGATCTCAGAAGGTGGAAAGTCACCATTGAGGGTCTGCTCACAATAGATGATAGTTGAGGGGGTGGAGAGGAAGGTTGTTATGATATGGCAGGTGGTAATTGCCGGGCTGATCAAATCCCAAAGGGAAACTTAGTCAAGCTATCACAATGATTTGAAATTTGTATTTATTACAAGGCATGTGTACTGAATTCAGAAGTAAAGATTCCACTAGCACTTTTGGGGATTTTAAATATTAAATTAAAACATTCATTAACAAAAGAAAATAAAACTTAAACATACAAGATTACAGTTACACAGTTAAATTTAGTCTTACAACATTTCCTAAAATACTTCTACTTGGCTAGACTCACAGATAAACACGCTTTGCCAGGAAACAGTCCCTATAGGCTCTTAATCTATAAAACATCCAGTATTATTATGGCAAGGTGCCCACTGTTCTCTAGGGGAGGTATCTCACAGGACTTCCTTCTCCCTCTCACTCAACAATTGAAATCCAAGGCTTATAGCAAGACCTTGCTTTCTGGAACAACCAGACACTTCTCTGGCATGACTAGAGGTTGCTTCCTTCACAGGGTGGTCTTCGCACAGCACACTCTTCAAGGTGCTAGACCTCCTACAGCTTTCAATCTTTCATTCAATATGTTTTTCTCTTTTAACTTTAAACCAATTGTTTTTAATTTCCTTTGTAAATTACCTTTCTCAGACTATAAAAAACTTTCATGCTGCTTTTATGGCCACCGCTTTCGGGAAAAGTAAACTTAATAACTTTGTTTTATTCATTTATGTTCTTTACCAGTTGTAGAACTTCCTTTTCTTTCTCTCTGAAATTCAAAAGCTAAAAATAGAACTGCTTATTTTTCTCCTAATGCAAATTCCTGTTCATGTTGTATTCACATTTATCCCATATTAGCTTGTCTATCTCCACTTCAAAAATGCTCGCTTTTACAACTTACCCTTTGATGATTTAAACATGTGGTCTGACTGGGCAGAATTTGGCCCTTGACCGGCAGGCAGGCAGCCGATCGCTGCTGCCGAAATGGGCCGCACCGTCATTTTGCGTGGGTGGGCCAATTAAGGGCCGCCCAGCGGGTTTGGGACTCCCGTGTATATCGGGAAAATTAAATCGGCGGCGGGCGTGTTCAGACCTCTGGTTCCAATGGGGAGCCAGCAGTCTGTATAAAGAGCGGCCAGGCAGCCTCCTTTAGGCTGTTCACCATGGCCAGTCACCAGGCAGCACAAGAGGTGAGGGTAGAGGAGGAGGAGGGGGGCAGGCTGCAGGGTAGGACAGCGGGGGGGTCACTGTGCCCCTCGGTTCTCTGGTGCCTGCCTTGCTGTCCTCTTCGAAGAGGTGTCCAACCATCGGGATGTCTTGTTTCCCGAGGATGGGAGGAGGAGGGCCCCCCACATCACCAGGCAGGCCTGGCAGGAGGTGGCGGAGGCTGTTAGCTCCCATGATGCTGTGTGGCGCACAGGAACCCAGTGCCGCAAGCGCTTCAATGATTTGTTGCGCTCTGGAAGGGTGAGGATCATGTCAGCCTTGACCATTTTACCCAGCAGGTAGCCTTAGCCTTTGAGCCGGCCCCCCTCCCACGTCTTAGTCTCGTTACTGCATTGGGCACTTGGCGCACGCTGGGTGGGCAAACAGATAGTGACCATGCTTACATCAGCCTTAGTGGTTGAGGAGACGCAGCATATGTTGGTGTTTGTTGCATTTGAATAGTCTGGGGGCAACCTGCAGGGGAGGCAGCTCGACACATACTCAGAACTCCAACACATGTCTTATTGATGGTGATGAGATGGTGGAAGGGGAGCCTCAAGGTGTCGTGGCCAAGTGGCATCTGCTGGCCTCGGTACCGCACCTAGTTGTGCCTCCTTGCCATGGGCGCTAAGACCCGTGTGTTATTCAAAGTGATGGACACCGAATGTGTCCAAGGCGGGCGTTGGGGGAGGGGGTTGGGAGCAGCCGTACTCTCTCCTGGGGACTGATCACCAGTAGTGTGGACAGGAGCCGCTGGAGGCCTCAGATGGGCCACTGTGGTTGGGGTGCAGCGTGCACATGCAGAGTACATGAGCGACCAGCCCCAATAAATCCTCTTCTCTGTTCTGCAGGCAAACACTGAGAGCAATATGAGGGAGCGGCAGCGGACTGGTGGTGGGCACACCGTGCTGCAGAACCTCACCACGTATGAGGAACAGGCCATGGAGCTGGGGAGGAGGCAGGCGACCAGGTCGGCAGGTGTCGGTGAGGCTGGGGTCCAGCAGCCAGGTATTTGAGGCCCACAGACCCATCCACTCTGTCTTCCCACCATCCAAAGCACTGATGGTTTATGAGCAACACTGATGAGCAACACTGCTCATTCACAGACTGATACAGTCAGACGTGTGGGTCATACACAAAGGTCCCTCGGCCCCTTGAGGATGTGTGTCTCTAGCACCTTCCAAAGTTGCCTTATCCCAGTTGTGACCACTATCCCCATGGCCTAACATGCCATGGCATCGCTGCTGCACATCCAAAGACTTATTGCATCTTAGGAGGGTTTGTACCTCCACCACCCTTTCAGCCAGTGTGTCCCACATTACTCTGTCCAAAAGGTCCTCAGCACCTCACCTGTCAACCTCATGGTACTCAACTTAAATAAATACCACCACGTCAGTCATCCCTGCGCCAAGGGGAAATGTTGCCTTCTGTCCACCTGGTCTATGCCCCTCATAACGATATGAAGGTCAATAATGTGACCTGTCAATCTCCTGTGCTCCACGGCAAATGTGGCAAGTGTTTGCAATGTTTCCTCATCACTCCAACTCTCCAGGCCAGCATGCATCCAGGTCAGGAACCTCTGCACTCTCCCCACTCCAATGCCATCCCTCCCATGAAACGCAGGTCACAACTGAACGCAGAAGTGTAGCTGTGGCCTCGACAGCATTTTCTGCACTTGTAACATGACCTCCCTTTTCCTACATTCTATTCCTCGGCTAATAAAGGCAAGTCTGGCTTTTACCTTGTTAAACGCCTTATGTCCCTGTTCTGCTACCTTAACGGGTCTGCCCAGCAAGGTCCCTGTAATCGTCGTGACTTCCCACGGTCCTACCATTACTCATGTATTCCTGTAGCTTGTTTGTCTTGCCCAAGTGCTTAACCTCACACTTATCCACATAACATTCCATGTGGCATTCCTTAGGCCATCTGACCAGCCTGTCTGTATGCGCGTATAATGTTGACTATTTACCACCCCACCAATGTTCGTCTCCTTAGGTTCTTGAAGGGTGAGCGCATTATGAGGCTGGGGGTGAAAGGGATGAAAGGTGTTACTGACTGAACGCTAACTGATGCACTGTCCTTGTTGTTAATTTCAGCATCACCACTGCATGGCCGCCCCCAACACGTCCAGAGTCCCCCCTCCACACCTGAGGGCCAAGACTTGCAACTTGCATCAGATCCTTTTAGTGAGTCAGGCACCAGCGCAGCGACAAACACTTCAGTGGGGAATATAATGTCGGCTAGTGTCCCGGGGCCACAGTGGAGAGGGTACTTCACAATCGCAGGAGGAGATGGCACGGACAGAGAGTGCCGATAGCGCCAGCAGCCGGAGGACTGCAGGGGACCAGGCACATGCTGAGTCGGGCAGTGATGATGTGCCTCTGGAGATGTCACCAATGCAGCAGCTGCAGGACAAGCGGCCGGGTGCGCGGGAGCATCTGGCAGGGTTGCATGAAGGTGTGTTTCAGTTGGCCTCTGTGGTGGAGGAATCCAGGCAGAGTGTCAGTGATGGCATGAACCTCAGGACAGAGCTTCAGGCTTCCTCCATTGAGAGATTGGCGACTCTCATGGAGAGGGGCTTCCAACAGATTGATCAGCATCTGATTGGGTTATGCTCAGACCTATAAGCCCTCACAGCGCTAATGGCCACAGATAGTCATTCCCAATGTGGGAGATGTTCTGGGCACCAAGTACCCCAGCTTGGTGCCCATCCATCTGTGGTGAGCAGGGAGGTCCAATGTGACCTCACGTCGGCGCAGCAGCTGCCTGTCGTCGCTGCGAGCTCCTCTCAGGGCGCTCCGGATGAGGGCAGAAGCTCCTCCGCCCCTCTGCCAGTGGCCATTGCATCCGTTGAGGCTGCAACAACTGGGGAGGTGCCAGTTCTGGAACTGCCCACTCCCTCCCAGGCGGGGCCAGCACAGGCTCCTCGGGCCAGAGGACGTCTGCCAAGGTCATCGAGGCCAACAGGACAGCAGAGTCAGCAGGCTGTCTCACAAACCACTCCAAGCGATGGGGCGGTACCTAGACGTAGCACCCGCAAACCTAAGCGTAAGGCACGTTAGGCACTCCCCGGGTATGTCACTGGTCATTTTGTGTTGGCCCGAGATTAGGGAATATATCATTATGTACGTCTGAGCGACGTTTGTGGTTTATTTTGATGGGAATAAAGTCTACTTTTCTGACCATGGCTGAGGGTGTTTCCTTTGTGCTGCATTTGTATGTTTCACAGACATATGTGTTTGAGTGGACATTGATGTTTCTGTACTAAGCCCTTAGTTGCAGCTGATGAGGTGGAAGATGTAGCACCTAAATCCCACATGTGGAAGTTCCAGGCAATGCTGTTCCTGCTGATCCATGTGTGTGGAGCTAGCTGAAGGTTGTTTGGATTAAAGTGTCCCGGGTGTCCCTGCCTCCTTGGTGTAGTAGTGGGTCAGCGTGCTGCCCCTCATCATCGCCCTGTGCTTCCTCATCCTCTGAGCCACTGCTGGATTCATCATGTGCAGCCTCATCCAGGGCGTCAAGTTCTTCATCGCCAACTGTGTCCCCCCTTTTCGGTGCAAGATTGTGCAGAGTACAGCATCAGACCACTATCACAGAGACACAATCTGGGGGGTACTGGAGTGCGTCCCTTAAATGGTCCAGGCAACGGAAGCGCATCTTGAGAAGACCGATGGCTCTGTCCACCTGGTGGTGCCCTGGCTCCTATTGTACCGCTGCTCAGCTTCTGTTCTTGGATGGTGGAGAGGCGTCATGAGCCACCTTGGCAGGGGATATCCCTGGTCACCCACCAGCCAACCATCCAGCCGAGCCGGTGCACTGAAGAACCCCGGCACCTGGGAGTGTCTGAGGATGTAAGCGTCGTGGGAGCTGCCTGGGTACCTTGCACAGACTTGTAGAATCTGCATCCTGTGATCTCACACTATCTGCACGTTCATGGAGTGGAATCCCTTCCTGTTGATGAAGGCACCGGGCTCACCTGCTGGTGCCTTGATGGCCACATGTGTACAGTCTATAGAACGCTGGACACGGGGGAAGCCAGCAATGGCCGCGAAGCCTCTGGTTCACTGTGTCTGACTTGCCTGGTCACAGCGGAAGTGGATGAAGGTTCAATGCCCGTCTGAACAGAGCGTCTGTAACCTGTTTGACACAAGTGTGTACAGCTGATTGGGAGACAACGCAAAGATCACCCACCGAGCCCTGGAAGGAGCCAGAGGCATAAAAGTGGAGGGCAACTGTGACCTTCAGAGCCGCTGGCATGGGGTGTCCGCCCACACGGTTAGGGGAGATCTCAGGGCCAATCATCTGACAGATATAGTTGACTGTCTCCCTTGAGAGTCGGAGCCTCCTTCGGCACTGCACCTCAGACATATTGAGGTAACTGCTTCGCTGCCTGTTTACCCTGGCAGCAGGTTAGTGGCATCTTCTGCAGCCCCTTCCACCTTGGACAACCTCTTGGCCCTGCGCCCCTTGTGCCTGCGCCTGGCCTCCCAAAGGTGGCTCCCCTGGAGGCGGATTGTCCACTCCTGGCCTCCTCCTTATTCTATCCCTCCCTCCTCCTCAGAGGAGCTGCCTCCAGTGGAGATGTCAGAACCCATACCCAGGCTAAATGGAGGCCTCTGGAAAGCTGCAGGCCCGAGAAAGATTCCTGTCTGCAGACTGCTGAGCTGAAGCTTCAAAGTACAGACAAAGCTGTTGGAAATCGATCTGAACTGCTACAGATCACACGGGCAAGTTTAAAACACTTTCTGCATTAAATACTTCAGAAAAAACATAGACACCCCCACTGAGCCCACATATCCCGCCCGTGGAGGAGTTTTGTTAAGAAGTTGCCTGCCCGTTGCGCCCGTGCGCCGAGCTGAAGGGGGAGGAAGGAGTCTGGGGAGAGGAAGGTGTGCAGAGAGGGGAAGGAGCCCAGGGGGGGGAACGAGTCTAAGGGGAGGGTGGAGTGCAGAGAGGGGAAGGAGCCCAGGGGGAGAAAGAGTCAGGGGGAGGAAGGTATGCGGAGAGGGCAAGGATTCCAGGGGAGGAAGGTGTTCATGGGGAGGAAGGAGTACGGGGCTGGGGGTAGGGAGGAAGGCGTGTGGAGAGGGGTAGGAGTCCAGGGGGAGGAAGGAATCCAGGGGGAGAGAGATGTCGGAGTACGGGGGGGAGGAAGGAGTTCAGAGAGGGGAAGGAGTCCAGGGGGAGGAAGGCGTGTGGAGAGGGGTAGGGGTCCAGGGGGAGGAAGGAATCCAGGGGGAGAGAGATGTCAGAGTACGGGGGGGAGGAAGGAGTTCAGAGAGGGGAAGGAGTCCAGGGGGAGGAAGGCGTGTGGAGAGGGGTAGGGGTCCAGGGGGAGGAAGGAATCCAGGGGGAGAGAGATGTCGGAGTACGGGGGGGGAGGAAGGAGTTCAGAGAGGGGAAGGAGTCCAGGGGGAGGAAGGCGTGTGGAGAGGGGTAGGGGTCCAGGGGGAGGAAGGCGTGTGGAGAGGGGTAGGAGTCCAGGGGGAGGAAGGAGTCCGTGGGGGGAGAGGGGGGAAGGAGTCCGGGGGAAGGAAGGAGTGCAGAGAGGGGAAGGAGTAAGGCGGAAGAGGAAGGAAGGTTGGAGGAAGGAGTCAGGAAGGGGGATGGACTAAGGCTGGAAGGAGAAGTAAGGCTGGTGGTCTGCACTGGAGTGCTGCCTTGGGCTGCATCTGAGTGCTTCAGTTGGAGTTTAGTGAGTGAGGGAGTTTGTTCAAGAGAGAAGGAGGTGATCCTTTCATTTTCTACCTTTCCTCAGAAAGAAGAACACCAGCCTTGGTAAGGAGGACTCAGTGAGAACTTCTGCTGTACTTCATATTCTCTAAACTAGAGGGAGTAAAAGTAGAGAGAGTAAGTTAAGGGTAAGTCAGGGCTGGGCAGACCAGTCATGTGGGATGCTCCTCCTGTACAATGTGGGGAATAAGAGACACTTCCAGTGTCCATGGTGTCTCAGGTGCAGGAAGTGTCTCCAGCTGCAGCTACTTGAAACCCGTGTTTCAGATCTGGAGCAGTGGTTGGAGTCACTGTGGAGCATCTGCAGAGCTGAGATTTTCATGGATAGCATTTACAGTGAGGTGGTCAGACTGCAGGTAAAGAGTGCACAGGCAGAAATGGAATGGGTGACTGCCAGACAAAGTAAAAGCACTAGGCAGGTAGTGCTGGAGTCCTCTGGGTCCTTTTCCCTCCCTAATAGGTTTTTCATTTTGGATATTGCTGGGGGAGATGGTTTCTCAGGGGAATGCGGCAAGAGCCAAGTCCATGGCATCAGGAATGGTTCATTTGCAGATGTGGGGGGAGGGGGAGAAAAAGGATTGGGAGAGCAATGGTGATGGGAGATTCTATCATAAGGGGAACAAATAGACATTTCTGTGACTGCATACATGACACCAGGATGATATGTTGCTGCCCTGGTGCTAGGGTCAGGGATGCCACTGAAGGCTACAGGACATTCTGAAGGAGGAGGGTGAATAGCCAGAGGTCATTGTCCATATTGGTACCAACGACATAGGTAAAAAGAAGGATGAGGTCCTGCAAGCAGAATATAGGGAGCTAGGAAATAAGTTAAAAAGCAGGATCTCAAAGATAGTAATCTCAGGATTACTCCCAGTGCCACAAGCTAGCGAGATCGGGAATAGGAGAATAGCCCAGATGAATGCGTGGCTGGAGAGATGGTGTAGGAGGGAGGGATTTAAATTCCTGAGGCATTGGGACTGATTCCGGGGAAGATGGGACCTGTACAAGCTGGACGGGTCACACCCCAGCAGGACTGGGACCAATATCCTCACAGGGGTATTCACTAGTACTGTAGGGGAGGGTTTAAACTAGAGTGGCGGGGGGTGTGAACCTGAGTGGCGAGACACAAGAGAGGGAAACAAAGATAGGAATGAAGACAAAGTAAAAAGCAAAAGTGGAAGGCAGAGGAAACAGGGGCTAGCAGCAAATGGGGCCATAGTACAAAAAGGATATATAAAAAGACAAGTCTGTATCTGAATACATGGAGCATTCACAATACAGTAGACGAATTAACAGCGGAAATAGATGTAAATGGGTATGATATGATTACGATTACAGAGACTTTGCTACAAGGTGACCAAGGCTGGGAACTGAATGTCCAAGGGTACATAGGAAGGACAGGCAAAAAGGAAATGGAGGTGATGTAGCATTGTTGGTTAAGGATGAAATCAGTGCGATAGTGAGAGGGGATATTGGCTCAGAAAATCTAGATGTAGAATCAGTCTGGGTGGAACTAAGAAGCAACAAGGGGCAGAAAACATTAGCGGGAGTTGTCTACAGGCCTCCAAACAGTAGTGGTAAGGTAGAGGACGATGTTAAACAGGAAATTAGAGAAGCATGTGACAAGGGTGCTACAGTAATCATGGGTGACTTTAATCTATATATAGACTGGGCAAACCAAATTAGCAATAATACTGTGGCGGATGAGTTCCTGGTGTGTGTATGAGATGGTTTTTTTAGACCAGTACATTGAGGAACCAACTAGTGAACAGGCTATCCTAGATTTGGTTTTGTGCAATGAGAAGGGGTTAATTAATAATCACGTTGTGTGGGGTCCTTTAGGGAGCAGTGACCATAACATGATAGAATTCTTCCTTCGGTTGGAAAGTGAAGTAGTCCAATCCGAAAGTAGGGTCCTAAATCTAAACAAAGGAAACTCTGAAGGTATGAGGCATGAGTTGGCTAAGATAGATTGGGGAACTTCACTAAAAGGTGGATAGACAATGGCTAATATTTAAGGAATGAATGTACACATTGCAACAGTTATATATTCCTTTCTGGTGCAAAAACACAACCGGAAAAGTGGCCCGACCATGGCTAACAAAATAAATTAAGGATAGTATTAGATCGAAAGAGGAGTCATATAAAGTTGCTAGAAAAAGTAGCAAGCCTGAGGATTGGAAGCAGTTTAGAATTCAGCAAAGGAGGACCAAGAGATTGATTAAGAGGGGAAAAATAGAGTATGAGTGTAAACTTGCAAGGAACATGAAAGAGGACTGTAAAAGCTTCTGTAAGTATGTAAGAAGAAAAAGATTGGTGAAAACAAATGTAGGTCTCTTACAGTCCAAAACAGGAGAATTTATAATAGAGAACAAGGAAATGGCAGAGCAATTAAACAACTACTTTAGTTCTGTCTTCACAGAGGAAGACACAAATAACTTCCAAGAAATGCTAGGGAATCGAGGGTCTAGTGAGAAGGAGTAATTGAAGGAAATTAATATTAATAAAAAAACAGTGCTGGAAAAATTAATGGGATTGAAAGTTAATAAATCCCCAGGGCCTGATAATCTCTATCCCAGGGTATTAAAGGAGGTGGTCATGGAAATAGTTTTCTTCTCCGCCGATGCTGCCAGACCTGCTGAGTTTTTCCAGGTAATTCTGTTTTTGTTATGGAAATAGTTGTTGTTCTATATATTCTGTAGATTCTGGAACAGTTCCGGCAGATTGGAGAGTGGCAAATGTAACCCCACTATTCAAAAAAGGAGTGAAGGAGAAAAACAGGTAATTATAGACTGGTTAGCCTAACATCAGTTGTAGGGAAAATGCTGGAGTCTATTATAAAGGATGTGATAACAGGACATTTAGAAAATATCAATGGGATTAGACAAAGTCAACATGGGTTTATGAAAGGGGGAATCATGTTTGACAAACCTACTGGAGTTTTTTGAGGATGTAACTAACAGAATTGATTAGGGGGAAGCAGTGGATGTGGTGCATTTGGATTTTCAGAAAGCTTTTGATAAAGTCTCACATTAAAGGTTAGTGTGTAAAATTAAAGCACATGGGATTGGGGTAATATTTTGGCATGGATTGAGAATTGATTAACAGACAGGAAACAGAGAGTAGGAATAATTGGGTCTTTTTCAGAGTAGCTGGTGGTGATTAGTGGGGTACGATAGGGATCAGTGCTTGGGCCCCAGCTATTCACAATATATATCAGTGATTTGGATGAGGGAACCAAGTGTAACATTTCCAAGTTTGCTGATGACACAAAAATAGGTGGGAATGTGAGTGGTGAGGAGGATGTTAAGAGGCTTCTAGGCAATTTAGACAAGTTGAGTGAGTTGGCAAATATATGGCAAATGCAGTATAATGTGGATAATTGTGAAGCTATCTGCTTTGGTAGGAAAAACAGAATGGCAGAGTATTATTTAAATGGTGATAGATTGGGAAGTGTTGATGTACAAAAGGACCTGGGTGTCCTTGTACACCAGCCACTGAAAGCAAGCATGCAGGTGCAGCAAGCAGTTAAGAAGGCAATTGGTATATTGGCTTTCATTGAGAGAGGACTTGAGTACAGGAGCAAGGATATCTTACTGCAGCTGTACAGGGCCTTGGTGAGATCACACCTGGAGTATTGTGTGTAGTTTTGGTCTCCTTACCTAAGAAACAATGTACTTGCCATGGAGAGAGTGAGCAAAGGTTCACCAGACTGATTCCTGGGATGGCAGGATTGTTGTATGAGGAGAGACTGGGCTGACTAGGCCCGAATTCACCAGAGTTTAGAAGAATGAGAGGGGATCTCATTGAAATTGATAAAATCCTGACAGGGATGGACAGATTGGATACAGGGATGTTATCTCTGGCTGGGGGGGTCTGGAACAAGGGGTCACAATCTCAGGATATGGGGTAGGCCATTTAGGACTGAGATGAGGAGAAACTTCTTCACTCAGAGGCTGGTGAACCTGTGCACAGAAGGCTGTGGGGGCCAAGTCACTGAATTTATTTAAGAAGAAAATAGATTATTTCTAGGCTCTAAAGGTGTAAAGGTGTATGGGGAGAGAAAGTGGGAATATGGCGTTGAGATAGATCAGCCATGATCATATTGAATGGTGGAGCAGGCTCGAAGGGCCGAATGACCTACTCCAGCTCCTTTTTTCAATGTTTCTATGGAGGAAGAAGTAAGGGTGTCTGAAGGAGCCAGGAAGGGGGAAGGAGTAAGTTGTGGGTGGCGTCCGGGGTGGGGTGAGAGGTGTGAATCCAGTGCGGGGAAGGAGTTCCAAGGGAGGAAGGAGTCCAGAGTGGGGGGATGTCCAGGTGAACATGCAAGAGAGGGGTCTGTTGAGTCCATGACTGGCTCCTGGGGAGCGACCTGAGGGTGGGCGTGGTAGGATGGAATGGTGAGTGTGAGAGGGGGCAGAAGGAGCATTGGAGGGTGGGAGGATGAGGGTGTGTCTTTAGTAGTAAAAGTGACGGTGAGGGTGGTTCGTGGGGATTCGGAGGCAGACACGGACCCTGGGGGTGGGAAGGAAGAGGTCGGAGAGGTTAATGTGGATGGGGATGGGGTTTTTGGGAAGGAAGGGAACATGCACATTCACCTGGACATCCCAGAAAGAAAAAGCTTGTGGCTGGTAGGCGATGGTGGGGAGGTGGAAGGTGATGCTGGGGGCCGACAATGATGGGGGAAAGGAAATGGGTGACTAGGGGAGGGGAAAGGACAGGGGAACACAGGAGAAATGTAGCAGGACCATGCTTGCCAAATCGAAAGTGAAACAAGAGTTGTGATGGGCAAGATCAGGTGCTGCTGGGAGTGTGGTCAGTGGGTGGGCGGAGACACAGGTCGGCTCAGATAGACAACTGAAAGAGACCCCAGAGGGCAGCAGTGAAAATGCCCCAGACAGTGAGGTGAGTGTGATGGACGAAGGCTCCGTGTGTGTGGGAGAGGCTTGCACGAGGCTCCGAAAGGCCCCGTCACACACACACTTCTCCCTCCAGAATCACTCGTGGGCCGGCTCCATGCAGCTGAACTGCTAATGGGTGGAGGGGGTGCGGGGTGCATTGGGAGGATTTGTGAAGCCTGTAAGTGAGGCTGAAAGACACCATTACACATTATTCAATGAAAGTGAATATATTTCCAGATTGGAAAGTGACAAAATCTGTTCACCTGTGCAGCCAACTGTGGTCAGAATTTTTAAACTTCTAAACTTCTTAGACTTCTAGTTGCAGCCCTGACATCGGCAGCAGGAGTGGACACAGCCTGTGCAACCGTTGGTCTTGCTGACGCCTTCAGCGTGGGTCCTCTGGAGAGCCGAGGTCTTGGGGGCTCTGGTTTGCTTTGGCTGTCCCCCTGTGGTCCAGCTGCTCCCTCTGCGGTGACAGAGGACGAGGTTGAGGGGGTCATAGGCAAAGGGGACTCAGAGGGAACAGACAGCCCCTGAGTGGATGACCCAGGGGTGTTCAGCTGCTGCTCCTCCTCCCTTTGGGTGCCTGAGGGCCCCGGCTCTTGAGGGGGAGGAGGACTTGGAGGGATGTTGAGGTGCCCTGTTTCCCTCCCGCCACTGCAGGAACTTACCCATGGCTCCCGCGATAGAGTGCAGGTCGGTGCACATCTCCGCATTCTGCTGGAACAGGGTCTCCATGGCGTCTGCCATCCCCCCCATGGAGACCTCCATACGCACATGTGTGGACACCGGTTCATCAGAGAGCAGGCGGACAGCCTCCTCCTGCTGCAGACACATCTGTGCGGTGACCACCAGATTGTGAACCCAAGCCTGCTCTAGATCCAGGTTCCACCAAAGTGTGTGTCTCTGCGCTGGTGGAGGGTGTGGGTAAACGTTGTGACAGATCTTCCAGGCTGCTTATTTCCAGCTCTTCAATGGAGGAGGTGTCCTCTTGGCTGGAGGTGAGAACCTGGATGGAGCTGAGGGACTGGCTGGCTGAGGGTGTCGGTCGCTTGGCAGAGCTCCCTGTGAACCAAAGTAGAGATAATTAGTGCATGGCAGCAGAGTCAAAAGCGGGAGAGAGAGACACTCACAGTTGCATTGAGAGAGGAATGATGTGGTGCAGGATCCTCAGGAGAGTGTTTGCTGCTGACCTCACCGTCGCTGTAGGCCCGGTCCACATCCTCACCAGTCAGCACGATCGCACACTCCTCAAAGTGAGTGAGGGGCCTCATGTGGGCCACTCCACCCCCGGTCTGGGACCCCTCCCTGCTGATGTGAGCCAGCTTCTCCTACATGAAAACAGATGGAGAGAGTGTGAGCAGGACACATGTCACTGTGTGGAATGTTTGTGTGGTGAGCGGAGCCATGGGCAGGATGAGGATACGAGCTCCAGAGGATATGAGCCTGATGGAGATGTGAGGGTGTGAGTGAGAGTTAGTGATGTTGTCGCTTGAGGTGTGAGATCCCTGTGGATGTGTGATGGGTTTGTGAGTGTGGGAGTTGAGAGTGATGAGAAGAGTGACTCACCCTGATGGAACCGATGAGACCATTCACCCTGTAGCGACACTGGGTGTCTGGCCTCTTTTGCAGGGTGTTGGCGCTGACCACCACTGCCACTGCCCCCCATGCTGGATTAGTGATGTTGCTGCCCCTCCTGTGGTCAGAGTAGGAGTAGATGACATCACGGCAGGCCTCCAATTCGCCTAAAAGGCACTCGAGGGATGGGTCATTAAACCGGGGGGGGCTGCAGCCTTCTTGCCTTTCAGGGCCAGCTATTCTGTGCAGCAGTCCTGGGCTGGAAGCACTGAGAGGAGTGCGCGGCTGCACTTTAAATATTGTGCTCGGCGTGAGGAAGCGACGAGGTGATGTTGTGGCTGGCGAATGAGAGCCCGCCCGCCATCGGAACAGCGGGTTTCCCAGGAATTCGTAATTAATAAAGTGCCATTGCGGCCGGGGGGATAAATTTTCTTTCTCCCGCCTGCTACAGCACTCAGTGCAAATCTGGGATGATTCTGCCCACAGTTTGTAAACAGTATTGCCTCCAGCCTTATCTGTAAGTCCAGGACCATGTGAACCACCTGCCAGGCCACGGACAACAATAAGAGAAAACACACTCATGGGCCTCAATTCTCAGCTTGGCGGGCGGGCGTGATCGGCGGGCCCAGGATCAGCCGGTAAACGGACTGCTGACTGCGATCGGCCCCCAACCACCAATTTATGGCCGGCCAGCATGAAACGTGCACGGAAAAGCTCAGCGCTGCTGGGGTGGAGGTGAGAACGGTGGGGGTGGGGGGGGAGGGGGGGGGGGCGCTGTGGTGATGTCTACGTGAGCGCGGGCTATGAGGGTATGTGTGACATGGTGTCCGTTATGGAGGAGTCCATGCGGAGCACCAGCACTACATTGACCGTCATGGCCAAGCGCACTGCCTTCTCCATGGGGAGGGTAGTGACTCTCACGGACAGGCTGCTCCAGGGACAGAATGAGGTGTTCCTGGTGTTGCGCTCGGACCTGCAGCCCTCACACAGGCACTGAGCTCAGGCAGTCAGTGTCAGTGTGAGAAGGGTGAGGCACCCGGTATCCCAGCTAGGTGCCCATCCACCAATGGCGAGCAGGGAAGTCCAGAGTGATCTCATGATGACGCATGAACTGCCTGTCACCTCTGTGGGCTCCTCTCAGGGCGCTCTGGATGACGGCAGCAGCTCCTCTGCCAGTGACCGTGGCATCTGAGGCTGCGGCGACTGGGGAGATGCCAACTATGGCACTGGCTGCTCCCTCCCAGGCGGGGCCATCACTGGCTCCACTGGACAGAGGACGGCCGCCAAGGTCACTAAGGCCAACAGGACAGCAGGGTCAGCAGCCTGTCTCCAATGCCAGTGCCAGCGAGGGGGGGAACACCTAGACACAGCACCCGGAAACGCAAGTTTAAAGCACTTTAAGCACAAGAGGGACCGGTCACGGGTGATCTTTTGTTCTCCCATATTTTTTTCCTTTTTTTAATAATGTGACCATCAACTCCTGATATTGTTCTGTTCATGATCTGTGAGAGCCAACATTATATTACATTTGCTTTTGTGTTATTGGCCTGAGTACATTTCATTTGTTTTGTAGGTGCAGGACATGCCACATATGTAATGCCGGCTGTGGGCAGCTTGAAACTTTATTGCACAGGCACTGGTGTATCTTGGGGGCAAAGGAAAGGGTCATTTCTGAGATCCAGGATGGTGGCAGCAGCCCTGGCATGAGGTGGTAGCACTTATTTGGCAGCCTAACTGAAGGGGCGTTGGATCAAGGTGTCCCCGGTGTCCCTGCCTCCCTGGAGGTTACACCCTCAGTGTTCTCCTCACCATGCTCCTCTTCTGACTTGCTCCTGGATTCATTCTCTGTGGCCTGTGGAGCTGGGTCAACTTCCTCTTCTTCCAGTGGGTCCCCCCCTTGCCAGTGCCAGATTGTGGAGAGCGCAGCATGTAACCACTATCAGTGATACTAGGGGGCTATTGTAGTGCACCTCCTGAACGGTCCAGGCATCAGAAAGGCATCTTCTCTTCAGAAGACCTATGGTTCTCTCTATCACTGCCATTGTGGAGGCATGGCTCCTGTTGTATCGCTGCTCTGCCTCTGTTCTTGGGTGGCGGAGAGGTGTCATGAGCCACCTTTTCAACAGATAGCTCTTGTCACCCAGTCAGGCTGAAGCACTGAAGAGCCTTAGCACCTGGGGGTGTCTCAGGATGTATACATTATGGAAGCTGCCTGGGTACCTTGCACAAACTTGCAGAATCTGCATCCTGTGATCACACACTATCTACATGTTCATGGAGTGGGAGCCCTTCCTGTTGATGAAGGCATCCGGCTGACCCACTGGTGCCTTAATGGCCACATGTGTGCAGTCTATGGCACCCTGGACACGTTGGAACCCAGCAATCGCTGCAAAGCCTCTGGCTCGCTCAACCTGGCTGGTCTCGTCCGTATGGACATGAAGGAAAGTCAATACCCACCTGAACAGAGCTTCTGTCACCAGCTTGACGCTGACAGCTGATTGGGACACTCCACACACATCCCCCACTGAGTCCTGGAAAGAGCCGGAGGCATAGAGGTTGGGGTTACTGTGACCTTCAGAGCCACTGACATGGGGTGTCCACTCACACAGTCAGAGCTGATCTCAGGCCCAATCATCTGACAAATGGAGGTCACAGCCTCCCTTGAGAGGCGGAGCCTCCTTCGGTATTGCACCTCAGACATATTGAGGTAGCTGCATCGCCGCCTGTAAACCCTGGCAGCAGGATAGTGGCATCTTATATGGCCCCTTCTGCCTTGGGCTATCTGCTGGCCCTGTGCCCCTTGTGCCTGCGCCTCTCCTCCCACAGGTCCCTCCCCTGGAAGCTGCAGTCGGACACCTGGTCTCCTCTCCCTTCTGCCCCTCTCTTCCTCCTTGGAGGAGGTGCCTCCAGTGGAGACCACAATCCCCATTCCCAGGGTAAGGGAAGGCTGTCTGATACCTGGAAGGGTCCACACAGCCTGAATCCTCCAGTGCCCATGGAGACACCAATGAGTCCTGAACTGAAGCCTGGAAATGCTGAGAATGAAGCCCCGAACAGAGATGAAGCTGCCAAGTACCGAGAAGCAACCAGCAGCAAGCTATCTCCAAAACTCCTCACTATTCACACTGGCAATGCTGCCGACCCTTTTTATCCCGCCCTTGGATGAGGTTTTGCAATTTGTGGGCTGCCCACCTGCATGTGTGTTGAATGAAAAATCGCACAGGCAACGTAAAACCACCATCAATTGAGTTGTCAAGGGCCTTAACTGGCCTTTTAATTAATGGCGGGTGTAGCTCTGACTCCTGCGTCCGCCCGCCGACCGAAATATCACGCGAGCGCGCAATAACATCGGGATGCTCGCCCAACATCATCACACGTCATTTTACGCTCGTTCAGGTCGGGCCCGTGACTTTCTGACTCTGAAGTGAGCCAGGATTTTACAACACTAACACCGTGTCTCCCCCGCCCAGCGGATGCGGTGAGCCATTTAAATCTCCACTCGGTTCGGCAGGACCGTAATATCCCGCCAGGTGGGAGGGGATGTAAAATCCTGGCCCATGGCTGCCTCTTGGGCTGATAACACGTCCAATTCGACAACACGCATCTCGCGCTATCGCCAAAGGGTGAAATGACCCACGCTGAGTTTTCGAATCTGTTGTGCTGACCCAGGTTATGATGATGAATGTTTCTCCTGTTTGGATGCTGGCTGACCCCTCTCCTTGACAAACTAACATCACAAGGAATGGGTCCTTGAATTGTTTAAGGACTGTCGCTCAAACAAATTGCTTTTTTGTTAATTTAGTAATGTCTCACTATTGTACTGCCAATAACCAAATTAGTTTAAGTGTTGATCATATAACAGTTCAAGGGACCGTTCTATGGGGCTGTTATGCGTGAGTATGATGTCTCTTCTCTTTGGTGCTAACTGTGATAGTTAAAGCAGGTGGTGGTGAGTTTGAGGCTCCTTGTACTGAATCTATTCCTTCACTGATCTCTGTTTACTCTGAAGCCACTTTTTCCAATAGATTGAATATATATTGTAATCCGTGTCAGATCTGTATAGATCACCATATGAATTCCTGAATATACCTCCTATATAACTAATTATTCACTGCTCCAGGGCTCCCTAAGAGGGTAAAGGTGATTTTCTTCAATTTCGGAAATTGAGGCTATCTATTTGGTTAACTTAGTTTCTTTCCCTTCTTCCATCAGCATGATACCTCATCCTACAACCTTGCCTAGGCTTTCTATAAAAGGCTGGCAATTATACGGTGCTTTTCACAACCTCATGACATCACAAAATGCTTTACAGTCAATGAAGCAGTTTTGTTGTGTAATCACAGTTGTGATGTGTGAAATGTGGCAGCCAATTAGCACACTGCAAACTCCCAAAACAGCAATATGATAATCACCAGGTAATCTGCTTTTACTGATGTTGATCGAGAGTAATAATGGTCAGGACACCAGGGAGGGCTCCCCTGCTCTTCTTGGAAATAGTGCCATGAGATTTTTCACATCCACCTGAGTGGGCAAATGGGACCTTGGTTTTACACATCATCTTAAAGATGGCACCTCCAGCAGTGCAGCACTCCCTCAGTAGTGCACTGCAATGTCAGCCTTGATGTATTTTGTACTTAAATCTCTGGAGTGGGGCATGACCCCAAACTTCAGAATCAAAGGTGTGTACCACCTGAGCCATGATTGACACCATCACAATGAAGCATCCCAAATATCCCCTTCCCAAGCCTCATCAAGATTATCTCCTAGAGAAGAGATAATTCCGACTTCTTGACTGCCTCCTATTCAATTCCTGAACACACAATTAACATCCTTTAGTCCAATGCCAGCTGACATTGTTAATCACTCCCTTTTTCTCAGGTTCTGCTGCCATCCTTCATCACTTCACTCTTTACGGACTCAACAATTAACCCTCCCATCCTCTTTGACTGCATCTCATCTCTAACCTCTCTATAATCCTTGAAGGAATTCATGCCATGAACCTAACACACATCTCTCCCAATATTCATTGTTCAATTCCCTTTAGTCCATTTTCTGATCTGCCATAACACTGAGGCTGCTGTGGCCAAAGTCATGAACAACACTCTTTTGTGATTGCACCAGTCTATCATCTCTCCTGGTCCTCCTCAATTTCTACTCAACTCTAACCTTTTCCATTGTCTCACTTTCACAGTCCAACACCAGGTTCCTGCATTTATTTAACCTCCATTTTAACTCTCAATATCCAATGAGAATAGGGCTGTGCTTGCAGTGATCTACTCACATGATCTTCACTGTCCTCATGCATGAATGAGGTGTGTTTTGGTCAGTCACCAAGGTCCTTGCACCAGGCAAGTGAGGTTCTCGTTGAAATTTGAATGTCGTGGTTTGATGACCATGGCTTATTTTAACTCTCAGCAGTTGCATTTGGTAAAGATAACCGGGCACCAAGGAGCAGCAGACCTATGACAGAGCCAAAGAAGGTAAGCACATTTTGGTTTTAGAAAAGGTTTCCTTGGGGACGAGGAAGAGCTAGAGTGATCCTCTGGGTTTGACATTGAAATACTGGGTTTCCCGCCAACAAGTATCACCCACCCAGCCGTCTAGCTTTGCATCATCAACAAATTTGGATTTGTGGCTTTCTATTCCATCATCTAATTGTTAATCAACACTATGACTCTATGACCACTCACAATTGGAGTCCCTGCCTGTTATCCCTACTCCCTGTCTCCTGCAGCTTAGTCAATTTCCTAACCATGTCAATAATTTACCATCAATTCTATAGAATCATAAAATAGTTGCAGGACAGGACCAGGCCATTCAGCCTGTCAAGCCCATGCCAGCTGTCTACAAGACCAATTTAGCTGATCTCACTCCCCTGCCCTTTCCCTGTAGTCCTGCATGGGCTTCAACTTTAGCTAACAGCCTTTTATGAGACACTTTATCAAATGTCTTCTGGGAGTTCATATAAGAGACATCCATATATATTGCCCTGCCTATTATTTAATTTGCATCTTCAAAAGATTCAATTAGATTAGTCTCCCAACCTCGGACGGCCCACTTCTACCTCCTACTCAAAATCCACAAACAGGACTGTCCCGGCAGACAGATCATGTAAGCCTGTCCCTGCCCCACGGAACTCATTTCTTGCTATCTTGACTCCATTCTCTCTTCCCTTGTCCAGTCTCTTCCCACCTACATCCGCGATTCCTCTCACGCCCTATATCATATCAACAATTTCCAGTTCCCTGGCCCCAACCGCCTCCTCTTCACCATGGACGTTCAATCCCTCCACACCTCCATCCCCACCGGGATAGTCTGAGGGCTCTCCGCTTCTTCCTCGAACAGAGGCCCGAACAATCCCCATCCACCACTACTCTCCTCCGTCTGGCTGAACTTGTTCTTTCACTGAACAATTTCTCCTTAAATTCGTCTCAATTCCTCCAAATAAAAGGTGTGGCTATGGTTACCCGTATGGGCCCCAGTTATGCCTGTCTCTTTATGGGGTACGTGGAACATTCCTTGTTCCAGTCCTACTCAGGCCCCATTCCACAACTCTTTCTCCGGTACATCGATGATTACTTTGGTGCTGCTTCATGCTCTCGTCTGGATCTGGAAAAATTTATTAATTTTGCTTCCAAATTCCATCCCTCCATCATTTTCACATGGTCCATCACTGACACTTCCCTTCCCTTCCTTGACCTCTCAGTCTCAATTTCTGGTGATAGACTGTCCACCAATATTCATTACAAGCCTACCGACTCCCACAGCTACATCGACTACAGCTCCTCACACCCCGCTTCCTGTTAGGAATCCACCCCATTCTCTCAGTTCCTTCGCCTCTGTCGCATCTGTACTGATGATGCCACTTTCAAAAACAGTTCCTCTGACATGTCTTCCTTCTTCCTTAACCGAGGTTTTCCACCCACGGTGGTTGACAGGGCCCTCAAACGTGTCCGGCTCATCTCCCGCGCATCTGCCCTCACACCTTCCTCTCCCTCCCAGAAACATGATAGGGTCCCTCTTGTCCTCACTTATCACCCCACCAGCCTCCGCGTTCAAAGGATCGTCTTCCGCCATTTCCGCCAACTCCAGCATGATGCCACCACCAAACGCATCTTCCCTTCACCCCCCCAGGTGGCTTTCCGCAGGTATCGTTTCCTCTGGGACACCCTGGTCCACTCCTCCATCACCCCCGACACCTCAATCCCCTCCCACATCACCTTCCCATGCAACCGCAGAAGGTGCAACACCTGTCCCTTTACTTCCCCCCTCCTCACCGTCCAAGGGCCCAAACACTCCTTTCAAGTGAAACAGCATTTCACTTGCACTTCCCTCAATTTAGTCTACTGCATTCGCTGCTCCCAATGCGGTCTCCTCTACATTGGAGAGACCAAACGCAGACTGGGTGACCGCTTTGCAGAACACCTTCGGTCTGTCCGCATGCATAACCCAGACCTCCCTGTCGCTTGCCATTTCAACACACCACCCTGCTCTCATGCCCACATGTCTGTCCTTGGGCCTACTGCATTGTTCCAGTGAAGTTCAATGCAAACTGGAGGAACAGCACCTCATCTTCCGACTAGGCACTTTACAGCCTTCCGGACTTAATATTGAGTTCAACAATTTCAGATCATGAACTCTCTCCTCCATCCTCACCCGCTTTCCGAACCCCTTTTTCCAATAATTTATAATTTTTTTACAGATATATTTTTCCTTTCCCTCCTATTTTAAAATTTATTTTGATCTATTGTTTCATCTCCACCTTTTAGCCCATTTCGATCCCTTCCCCCCATCCCACCCCCACTAGGGCCATCTGCCACTAGCCTGTCCTGCTTTTTACCCTTAAAGTCCCATTAGCACATCCTTTAGATAATATCACCACCATCAACACCCCTTTGTCCTTTTGCCTATGACATCTTTGGCAGTCTCTTCATGGCCTCCACCTATCACTGGCCCCTATTGAGCTCTACCTATCCCACTCCTTCTACCAGCTTATATTTCATCTCATTTCTATATGCCTTAGTTCTGATGAAGAGTCATACGGACTCGAAGCATCAACTGTATCCCTCTCCACAGATGCTGTCAGACCTGCTGAGTTTTTCCAGGTATTTTTGTTTTTATTCAATTAGATTTGCTAGACATGAACTCCTCTTTACAAATCCACACTGACTCACCCTTGTCAGTTAAACATTTTCAAGGTGTTCAGTTACCCTATTGTTAATTATTGTCTTTAGCAATTTCCTGACAGCAGATGTTAAGCTAACTGGTCTATAGTTCACCAGTTTCCCCTCTCACCGTTCTTAAATAGCAGAGAGACACGCACAATTAACTCATCTTAAAGGAACAGTTCTCAAATCGAGAGAACTCGGGGGCACCACTGGGGGAATATAACAGGTATTTTCCCATCTCTAGCAGCTCATGGTATTCTCTGGAATTAAAGGGAGTGCATGATCAAGCTGCAATCTCCCAGATGACTACTGACTGTCCCCGCATCCCAGCAGCTGCTTCCTACTGAAGTCTGTGCAGCAGTGACTTTAGCCAATCACTTCCAGCTGTCTGTTCAAAGTCACATCGGGAGGAGAAATCATTCAAAGTTGGACTGTTTTCATACCTACTGAACCCCAAAATACTGCACAAAAACAGTCACCGCTCTTTAGTAATAACAGAAAATGTTGGAAATGCTCAGCACGTCTGTCAGCCTCTGTGGAGTGAGAAGCAAGGTCCGACATCTCAGGTTGACCTTCCAGCAGAAAGGGAAAAGTTCGAAATGCAGTAAGTTTGGAACAAGTGAAAGGGGGCGAAGGTGTGAAGCGGAACAAAAGGGGAGGTCTGTGATTAGGGTGGACAGCAGGAGAGATTAAATGACAAAAAGGATTCAATTTGCAAGGCTGAAGGAGGAGGCAATGGGACAAGTAAAGAAACCACAGGTGGTTCGAGAGGAGGCGTGAATGAGATTCGAAGAATCATCACCAAAAGCTCCCATCCAACCACAACAAAAATTCGGGACAGTGGTTATGATCCGAAATTGTTGACTTCAGCGTTGAGCTCCAGCAGTCTGGAAGTTTGTAAAATGTTTATTTGTAAGATGAGGTGCTGTTCCTCAAAGTGACTCTGAGCCTCCCAGCAACCGTGTCGTAAACCGAGGTCAGAGAGGTCAGACGGAGAGTGAGGTGTAGAATTAAAATGCCAGGTGCTTTTAGCTTGATCAGTCTGTTCAATGCTGAGCTTTATTTCACCATTTCCTGTCCCCAATGCCCTTTAAAAGCACACAGCTGCATGATAGAGACTAGTAGCAAGATCCAGCACTGTGGAGGCACTGGGCAAATGGGTCGACATGACTGAGGATCGTCAGGAATTCATTTGCTCTCAAATGCTGATTTCTGTTCACTAGAAATCTCAAAATCCATGCAACTTCGCTATTCTGTTTCTGTCTCTGAGTCCTTGCAAACTCCCATATCATGAGCTTAGTATGCAGAACATCTTTGAGAAAGGAACATGTTGCCCCAGGTTAGAAATTCTTGGCACAACATTTGGTTAGTATTTACTACATCTGCGTAAAAAGCCTTTCATGTTATGTTCATGTTTTCTCCTTATTTCATGCTCATTTCTGGAGATTATTATTCATTCTGCAAGGACCCTGATGCTCAGCCAAGAGCTATGCTGTGGGCCTTGGTGTTGCATGTCAACAGGCTACCTAAATATGAATGGCATTGTGACCCTAAATATGAATATCCTTGTGACCAAATCAAATCATACCCTGATCACACACGCACACATTCACCCTTCAACAAACGATTCCTGCCTGTTTTTGCCTATGCCACAACTATAGGTTTCTTTCTTGATTGTTACACGTCAATAGCCAACTGGCTACGTGTTATGGTCAATATTTATCCCACCAATTAACACCTAAGAACAGATCATTTATCTCTTTCAAAAACAAAAATAGCTGGAAAAACTCAGCAGGTCTGACAGCATCTGTGGAGAGGAACACAGTTAACGTTTCGAGTCCGTATGACTCTTCATCAGAACTGAGGGAATATAGAAATGAGGTGAAATATAAGCTGGTTGAGGGGGTGGGACAGGTAGAGCTGGATAGGGGGCCAGTGATAGGTGGAGGCAAAGAAGAGATTGCCAAAGATGTCATAGGCAAAAGGACAAAGGGGTGTTGACGGTGGTGATATTATCTAAGGAATGTGCTAATGGGGACATTAAGGGTGGAAAGCAGGACAAGCAGGTGACAGATAGCCCTAGTGGGGGTGGGGTGGGGGGAAGGGATCGAAATGGACTAAAAGGTGGAGATAAAACTATAGATCAAAATAAATTTTAAAATATGTGGGAAAAGAAAAATATATTAAAAAAATTATAAATTATTGGAAAAAGGGGGATCAGAAAAGGGGTGGGGATGGTCCTCCAGGAACAGCACCTCATCTTCTGACTAGGCACGCTACAGCCTTCCAGACCTAACATTGAGTTCAACAATTTCAGATCATGAACTCTCTCCTCCATCCCCATCCCCTTTCCGATCCCCTCTTTTCCAATAATTTATAATTTTTTAAATATATTTTTCTTTTCCCACCTATTTTTAAATTTATTTTGATCTATCGTTTCATCTCCACCTTTTAGCCCATTTTGATCCCTTCCCCCACCCCACCCCCACTAGGGCTATCTGTCACTTGCTTGTCCTGCTTTCCACCCTTAATGTCCCCATTAGCTCAATTCCTTAGATAATATCACCACCGTCAACACCCCTTTGTCCTTTTGTCTATGACATCTTTGGCAATCTCTTCTTTGCCTCCACCTATCACTGGCCCCCTATCCAGGTCTACCTGTCTCACCCTCATCAACCAGCTTATATTTCACTTCATTTCTATATTCCCTCAGTTCTGATGAAGAGTCAGACGGACTTGAAACGTTAACTGTGTTCCTCTCCACAGATGCTGCCAGACCTGCTGAGTTTTTCCAGGTAATTCTGTTTTTGTTTTATATAAATGTAATGTTCATTGTTTGGAATCAATCAAGGTACGGACAGCACATCTTCCTGTCAGTGCAGCCTGTGGATAAAGCAGGACATCATAAAAGCAGCTGTTTCACTCAAGGGCATTTGGAGATTCCTGGGCCATTCAAAGAAGGGTGAATGGTTTGGAGAGAATTTCAGTCATTAGTTTTATTAAATATCATTCTGCTCAACTCTCTTGGGGACAGGGGATTTACTGAGTTTTCATCTGAGGTTTCCCAGACGCAGTTCACTCTGAGATGGATTCCCACTGGCCGAAATTAAAGTCTCATTAGCAGCTAATTGATCTCATCGACCCTGACTTTTGAGTATTTATTTGTCTCTCACCTGGCTGCACTTGCTCGGAAGCTAAAATTACAGCCAATGAAGAAAGGGAGCTGAGTCACGTGCCCCTATTTTAACCCTGCACAGGCCCCATTTTCTTTAGGATCAGGGGGTTAAAATCAGGGTTTCCACTGTTCGAGTCTTCCTTCAATTTTTATTCTCACATCCTGGTGAATCTACTCTGTGCTCCTTCAGATGCCTTCCTATAATGTGAAGCTCAAAACCCCACACAGCACCCCATCTCCAAATATGGCCTCACTAAGTCTTTATATATGTTCTCCATTACATCTCACCTTTTATTTTCCATATCACTTGGTATGATATCCTTTTCTAATGACCCTATCCTTATGAGCAGCCTCCTTTAATGCCTTATGAACCAGGACCCACAAATCCCTCTGCTCTTGCACATCATCCAAGGCACAGAGAAAGCAGTCAATGAGAAACAGGAACCAATGACAGCAGAACAACCAAAGGAATAAAATTGAGATGGGTTCTAGATGACCAATTTACGGCCCAGGATATGAAGAAAAGAATCTACCCCATTGTGCAAATCAGTGTTCAATTTAATGTCTTTCTATTGGTGAGTTCAATGGAGGTCAAAGGAGCAAATGGAACAAAATGATGTTAGGGATATCTGCCTGTAAACCAGAGAGCCTGCCTGTACACATGACAGTCTGCCTGTAAACGAGGGAATTAGGCTCTATATACGAACATACAAACAGATGGAATAGGCCATTCGGCCCCTCGAGCCTCCTACACCAGTCAATAAGATCATGGCTGATCTGTTTGTGTTTCGAATTCCACATTCCCATCTACCCCTGATAACCTTTGATTCCCTTGCCTAACAAGAATAAATGTACCTCTGTCTTAAAAATATTCAATGACTCCGCCTCCACCGCCTACCGAGGCAGAGAGTTTCAAAGTTGCACAACCCCGAGAGAAAAAAATTCTCCTCATCTCTGTCCTAAAAGGGTAACCCCTAATTTTAAAACAGTGCCCCCTAGTTCTGGACTCACCCACAAGAGGAAACATCCTTTCCACGTCCACTTTGTCAATTCAGGATCTTGTATACTTCAATCAAGTCATCCCTGACTCTTCTAAGCTCCAGTGGAAGCCAGCCCAGTCTGTTTAACCTTTCCTCATAAGACAGCCCACTCATTCCAGGTATCAATCTAGTAAACCTCCTCTGAACTGTCTCCAATGCATTTACATCCTTCCTTAAATAAGGAGACCAAAACTGCACACAGTATTCGAGATGTGGTCTCACCAATGCCCTGTATAATTGAAACATAACATCTTTACTTTTATGTTCAATCCCTCTCGTAATAAAGGATAGCATTCCATTAGCTTTCTTAATTACTCGCTGTACCTGCATACTAACTTTTTGTGAGTCATGCACTAGAACACCGAGATTCCTCTGCAGCTTGGAATTCTGCAGCTGTTCTCTATTTAGGTAATACTCTGCTTTTTTATTCTTCCTGCCAAATGAACAACTTCACATTTTCCTACATTATATTCTATCTGCCAGATTTTCTGCCCACTCACTCAACTATCTGAATCCGTCTGCAAGCTCCTTATGTCTTTTTCATAACATACTTTCCTACCTATCTTTGTGCCATCTGCAAATTTAACTACCATGTCTTCACTCCCCTCATCTAAGTCATTGATATAAATTGTAAAAAGTTGAGGCCCCAGTACAGACCCCTGTGGGACTCCACTCGTCACATCCTGCCAATCATTTATGCACACTCTCGGCTTTCTGCCAGCCAGCCAATCTCCTATCTGGGCTAATATGTTACCCCTTACAACATGAGCTTTTATTTTCCACAATAACCTTTGATGTGCCACCTTACCAAATGCCTTCTGGAAATCCAAGTACAGCACGTCTACAGGATCCCCTTTATCGACCGCACATGTTACTCCTTCAAAAAACTCCAATAAATTGATAAACATGGTATGGGGTAGTCTGTCTGTACACAGAGAGTTTACTTGTACACGTGAGGTCTGCCTGTTTACGGGACTGTCTGTCTATTCACGGGACGGTTTGCCTGTGTACAAGGGTCTCTCTGTAGATGAGGCAGTTATCATGCATAGGAGAGAGTCTCACTGTACTTATGTCCGCCCACTCTCCCTCCCTTCCTCCCTTCCTTCATTGCTCCCTCCCTTTGTCACTCCCTCCCACCTCCCTTGCTCCCCTCCTTCCTCTCTCACTCCCTCCCTTCCTTCCTCCCTTCTTTTCCTCCTTCCTCCCTCCCTCCCCCGCTATCCAAAGCAGGGCTTTGTCTACGTTCCACACCCTCCTTATATAAGGGATCGGTCAATCAGGATTGAGCAGTGCCAAACAGGATTTCTTTGCTATTCCTGTTTTAAAAAAAAGTGATTTTTCTTTGAATAGCAGGGGATTTTACATTAGCGTCTGCACAACTGGTCAAATTTCTACAGTGTGACTGTGGCTTCATTCTGCTGGCCTGCCCCGGAGACCGGCCACTCTGGAACCTTCCTTTGTCAGATACGTAGAATGACACGTGTCAACTTGCCTGCTGCCTGTAGTTAGTGAGGCTGCATAGGGCCAGCAGATTTCCCTCCTGAAAGCACATTAGTGAACCAATTTTCTTGACAATTCGACAGTGCCCTGGTAATTATTTTTTTTACACAGATGTCAGCTTTTATTATTTCAAGTTTTTTCCTTAACTGAATTCAAATTCCCGAATGGCCCATGGTGCTAGTGAACTCAGTTTCTCTGATTTATTATTCCTGCGTCCGCTGGTCCACAAGAAAACCTTTCAAAATTGTAAATCACTACTGTCCTGGGCCTCTTCTGGCTCTGGAACTAATTCACAGCAGGTTTCCCAGACACAGTTCACTCTGAGATGGATTTCCACTGGCCAAGATTAAAGTCTCATTAGCAGCCAATTGATGAGTCTGGAATATTTATTTGCCTCGCACCTGGCTTCAGCTTGGGCCTCACTCTCTCGGAAGCTAAAATTACAACCAATGAACATAGGGAGCTGAGTAGCGTGCGCCTAACTTAACCCTGCACGGGCCCCATTTTCTTTAGGATCAGAGAGTTAAAATCAGGGTTTCCACAGTTAAGTCTTTCATCAATTTCTATTCCCACATCCTAGTGAATCTGCCCAAGTGCCACAATATCCTTCCTATAATGTGATGCCCAAAACTCCACTCAGCACACAATCTCCACCAAATATGGCCACCCAAGTTTCATATAGATTAACCATTACATCTCATCTTTTATTTTCCATACCTCTTGGTATAACATCCTTCTCTAATGACTTCACCCACATGAGAAGCCTCCTTTAATGTCTTATGGCCCAGGACCCGCAAATCCTTCTGCTCTTGCACATCATCCAGCTTTACCAAGGTTAACATTTTGTTATCAAAATATAATTTTATTATTCTCTGAAGAGGAAGAATGTGCGGGGCCATGGGGAGAAGACAAGGGAGTGGCTACACAGAAATTACTCCTTCGTAGAGCCAGCACAGACACTATGGGCTGAATGGCCTCCTTCTGAGCTGTAATCATTTTGTGATTCTGTGAACTTCTCATACATATTGGCATTTCCCACTTCTTTTGCCCACCTAATTAAATCTTCTTACAGTCTCTTTTGAATCTCTAAGTTATTTGCTCCGCTATGCAGTTTAGTGTTGCGTGCAAATGTGGACAGCACTCCCTCTGAATCCCCGTTCTTTCTTGCTTCCCTTCTTATTTCTGATCCATTTTGACACCTTTCCTCTAATCCCATCCCTCTTAACCTTCTCCAACATTCTTTTTACCAAAGGCTTTCTAAAAGTCAAGATACATAATTGGGCAGTAACCTCCGAGCTCCCTGGCATCGGATTTGGGGGCACCCCAAAGATGCGCTGGGGAATCCCTCTTGGAAGTTCCCAAGTAAGAGTTTGTACGGCAATTTCCCAGAATTGCACACTTCCTCTGGACAATTGCGCAGCGCTGGGAACCATCCAAAAATGTGGTTTAAATCCCAAACTTCAAATGGTTCTGACAGGGTTATACCAATAGTTAACTAGAAAAAGTTAGAATTAAAACCTCCCCCCACAGCCCCAAACTCCCAAGGGACTCCCCCACCCCCAGCTAACCCCTCCAACCCCCACAGTATTCCCTACCCGCTGAACCCCCATGGGAATCCCCCCACCCGTATGGGACTCCTCACCTGACACCCGCCCCCTGTCGCGTGCCCGACTCTTACCCCCTGACCTGACCCGACCCAACTCTCCACACCCCATGTCCGACCTACACCCCCAAAATTCCAACCCCCCAGCTCGCCAAGTGCTTGACCCCCCCCACAACCCCACCACCTCCCGATATCCAGCCTGCTCCATCCCCTCCCGATGTCCGACCCCCTAACCCCACGAATGTCTGACCCCCAACCCGAGTGAATGTCCGGCCCGCTGCATCCACTCCCGATGTCTGACCCCCCTCCCCTATCCTCACCCAACTCCCGAACACCCCTACTCCCCACCAGTCTTTCTCACTTGCCTTAGGCACTTACCTTCTCCCTGGCCTGTCAATTTCAATGGGGCTTTTAAGTTTACCTGGTTTACGGTTGCTGGTGCCATAAAAAGGGGAGGGAGGTGTCCTCCTTCAATTTGACGGTGCTGGACTTTGGAGACAGCTGCACTGCCTGGACCTCACACAACCTGAGTTGGAAGGTCTGATGAGATAGGCACGGAAGAAACTTGGCGTAGATAAGTGGGCACGGAGTGGCAGTCTGACGCTGATTGCCCCTCCGAGGAAGTTACAGCCCAATATCCACTGCACTGCCCCACCCACAATATCTCCATCAAGGTATTTTTTGTAAGTACAGTCACCAAGCATAGCAAGATCCCACAAGAAAACACTGTGATGATGCAAAAAGAAAAGACTTGGATTTATATAGCGCCTTACGTGACAACTGGATATCTCAAAGCACTTTACAGTTAGTGAAGTGCTTTTGAAGTGTGGTCACTGTTACAATGTAGGAAACATGGCAGCCAATTTACTCACAGCAAACTCCCACAAACAGCAATGTGATAATGACCAGATAATCTGTTTTGGTGATGCTGATTGAGGATAAACATTGGCCAGGACGCCGGGGAGAACTGCTCTGCTCTTCTTTGAAATAATGCCATGGGATCTTTTACATCCACCTGAGAGGGCAGAAGGGGTCTTAGTATAATGTCTCATTCGAAATACGGCACTTCTGACAGTGCAGCACTCGCTTGGCATTGCACTGGTGTGGTAGCCTTGATTTTTTTTGTTTTGGCGTTAATAGTGGATAGTGACGAGGGAAAGTCTATAGATTTGGCATTTGATAAACTGCCCCATTAAAAAACGGTTAGCTAAATTAAAAAGCAGAATTGCAAATATAATAATCTCTGGATTGCTACCTGAGCCATGAACAAATTGGCATAAGGTAAATGAGACCAGAGAGTTGAATGCGTGGCTCAAATATTGGTGTTGGGGAAATGGGTTTCGATTTACGGGGCACTGACACGAGTACCGGGGAAAGAGGGAGCTGTGCTGTGGGGATGGTCCTCACCTGAACCGGACTGAGACCAGGGTCCTGGTGAGTCATGTAACTTGGGCTATGGAGAGGGCGTTAAACTAAATAGTTGGGGGAAGGGGAGGGTTCGTGTGAGGGAAGATTTGGAAAGTTAAAGAGAAAGGACAAGGCAATCAGGCAGGGCAGTGAGACAGGTAATGGTAACCAGAGACAGGAAGGAACAGCGCTCACAAACCCAGAAGGAAAAATCAGTAAAAACTGGGAAATAAGCGCACTGGTCCGAGCTGTTTTTTTTCCTTCTGGGAACATAAGAGTGCACCAACAAAGAAAATCGGAGTAGGGAAAATGTCTTTAAACTAACAGTGGGGGAGGATGGTTCAGGTGACGGGATATTTGGAAATCCAAAGGTAAAAGTTGAGGCAATAGGAAGGTATATCGAAGGTTAAAGATAAACTGAGTGGGGACAAAGTGTTTATCAATAATAGCGCATCGAAGGGTCAGCTCCATGCACGGAACAGTAGTAAAAAAATAAAAGTGAAGTAATTTAATCTGAATACATGGAGTGTCTGCAATAAGATAGATGGACTAATTGCACAAATAGAGATAAATGGTTTAGATCTAATCATCATTACAGAGACATGGGTGAATTCTTGCATGTTCCTCTCCAGTGAGTATGGTGTGGAGGGCTAGGTGGGGCCATTTAATTAGAGAGCTGGGGGCAGGTGGAGACTCTGTCACCTTCCCACATCCACCTCGATTAAGTCCATGGCAGGAAGGCCCTTGGACAGCCTTCCCAATCCGCTGCTAATTCATGTCCTTAAGTAGGCAATTAATGCTTGCCGGCTTTTGGAGGTGGGGTCCCTTGTTCATAGGAACAAGGGATGGAATTGTCCCAGATTTGCACTAAGTGTGGTAGCGGGTGGGTAAAATGATGTTTACCTGCCGGCCACGACTGCAGGAGGATGATGACGACATGCAGTGAGGACACTCCATAGATCTTCACACAGCCTCTGAGAATGTCTGACTCCTGTCTGGCTGAGGGCAGCTCGCTTGCGCTCTGTGATCAGGGTCATATCGTGGAGATGCAGCCATGAAACTTTAAAAGATCCTTTGTCCGCTTTCAGCACCTTCTGGAGCACAGCATCACTGGACACAGATGCTGAAGAGATGGGGCCCAGTCCCACCTTAAAGGTGCTGAGAGCACACAGAGAGAATGAGGGAACTCTGTGACGCCTGCCCACGACATTCTAGCAGCAAAGACCAGCACCATCGAGGTGCAGGCATCGGTAATGTGTCCAGGGAGTGTGAGGCCGGACCATCACTTTGGTCTACACAAAACACAGGGAAGAGGCCCTGGATAGAGACACCTGCTGTTATCTTGTGCAGAAAGGTTTCACATCTGAGTGACACGAACACTGCTCATCAGAACAAAGAGCCACAGGCAAGGAAACATTCCTGGGAGTTCATTTGCAATAGTGAACATTATGTACAAGTGGTTAACACCCATGCTCAGGCTGTGCTCCCTTATTGGTCTCAGCTGCAGCTCATTACTGCTGAGCTGTGAGCTGTTGCTGTGGCTGTTCCTGCTGCTGTGGGATTTCCTGTGGCTGTTGCTGCTGCTGTGGGATTTCCTGTGGCTGTTCCTGCTGCTGTGGGATTTCCTGTGGCTGTTCCAGCGGCTGTGGGATTTCCTGTGGCTGTTCCTGCTGCTGTGGGATTTCCTGTGGCTGTTCCAGCGGCTGTGGGATTTCCTGTGGCTGTTCCTGCTGCTGTGGGATTTCCTGTGGCTGTTCCTGCTGCTGTGGGATTTCCTGTGGCTGTTGCTGCTGCTGTGGGATTTCCTGTGGCTATTCCTGCTGCTGTGGGATTTCCTGTGGCTGTTCCAGCTGCTGTGGGATTTCCTGTGGCTGTTCCAGCTGCTGTGGGATTTCCTGTGGCTGTTCCTGCTGCTGTGGGATTTCCTGTGGCTGGTCCTGCTGCTGTGGGATTTCCTGCAGCTGTTCCTGCTGCTGCTGTGGGATTTCCTGTGGCTGTTCCTGCTGTGGGATTTCCTGTGGCTGTTCCAGCTGCTGTGGGATTTCCTGTGGCTGGTTCTTGCTGCTGTGGGATTTCCTGTGACTGTTGCTGCTGCTGTGGGATTTCCTGTGGCTGTTCCTACTGCTGTGGGATTTCCTGTGGCTGTTCCTACTGCTGTGGGATTTCCTGTGGCTGGTTCTTGCTGCTGTGGGATTTCGTTCTCGTCCTCAACTGGAGCAAGAAGACCTGCTGCCACCAAGGCTGCTGCTGCTATTACAATCTGCTACTGCAGGGCAGGGCCTTGTAAGGCCTAAAACAAGGCCTGAAGAGCCTGGGAGTGGGATTTGGGGAGAGCTAGAGGGGAGAGGACCTGGTTCCAGCCACAGGTTGAGGACTTTTGCTGCAACAGGCAGGTCCCTGGGGGAGAAAAGAACTGCCTTTTGTCTGTCCAGTTGTCTGCAGGGGGAGGAATCTAAGCAGGGAGGGCTGTGAGAGACTGAACTTTGAGGGGAAGAAGACCTGTACCCTGCCCCATCCTCCCCTGCCTTGCCTGGGTTAGCTAGCACTGCCCAGAGCCCGCTGCATCTACAGACATTTACCACCGCTCCTCAGCTGGGCCTGGGCAGTACTAGCTGCCCAGGTGAAGACTCCTCCTCCCCCTGTAGCAGAACATTGGACCCCCCCCCCCAACCCCCAACCTAAAGAAACCCCCCCCACACTTGTCCTCCCTGTCTCCCCTTCCCCCACCCCTCGCTCTCTCCTACTCCCACTCCCTGTTGCTCTGTTTGTTGTGTATATTTTACCTGCACCGGGGCGGGAGTAGCGCTCCCCATGGCGACGACATCGTCACGGGTGGCGGGGCCTGTTCGGGCCACCCTGTGCGGGGGCTGCGGCCTCTTCCGATCACCTTCACCTCCTGCCGCCATGTCACCATTTAAATTGCTGACACGTTAACTTGGGGTGAAGTGCTACACCCCCACCCCACAGTGACCATCGAGGCCTGCGTGAAGGCTCTGGCCAGGGTTCTCGGCCCTTCAGCCATAGCAGGCGGTGCTCCTCGCCCTCCAAGGGGCTCACGGTGGAGGCCACCGCCCAGGGGCTAATTTTATCAAACGTCCCGCCCTTTGTGCCCGATCGGCTCCTCCTCCCCCCACCTCTGTCACCCGGGGGAGGTGAGGTCGGGGGTGGCCTGAAGGACGAGAGCCTTCATCACATGGGCTCCTCGTGACACCAGGTTTTTGTTTGCCTGGCCCGGGAGGAATGCCCCGAGGGTTGGGGTGGGGAGGGGGTGGGGTGGTTCTTGATGGCGTCTTTCAGGGGGGCCGCCTACCGCATTTTTTGGTCGGTGTGTGGCGTGCGGTGCCAAGCCTGTAAGGGGGTGGGGCCTGTGACGAAAGGCTGCCATAACCACCCAAACTGGCATCGCCCATCCTGCCCCCGCCCCACTCCATCTCCCTCCCAGCACGGGGAGGTGCTGCTGGCAGCCACTGCCATCTCGGCTGCCGGTGAGGCGGGGGTGGAGCCCCCGCGCCGTAAGGAGGAAGACCCGCAATCCGGGGGCGGCCGCCCAGACCCTCAAAACCCACCCTGATTTCCATACCCCTGAAAACACCGGCTCGGGGGAACAAATATCACCCTGGCGTCGTGTCTGTGTTGGCCCCAGGCCCGTGTGTGCCCCAGCGCCATGTACTGGGCCCAGTGCCATCCCCGTGCGGGTTCCTGGGTCCAGCGGGGGTGGGGCGCGCGACCCCCAGCCAGTGGTCTTATTAAAGAGGGCGGACCTGCCCAAACCCCTGAGGGCGGAGCACCCGGGAGGGCTGGACAAGGCGGCGAGGGTCTCACAGATGGAGGTCTCCCCAACCCCCGGCCTGCGCTGGAAGTGATGCCACCCCTTGGAGGGGGAGGATCTCGAGACTCGCGAGGTCGGATGTGTCCCCTCCCCCAGTGAAGAGGAGGTGGCATCTCCGCCTGGTAAGTCCTCACTCTGCCCTCTGGGGGGAGTCCAAACCCCCGTTCCCTTGCCTCAGTCCCCTGAGCAGGGCCCCTCGGGGGTCAGTGAGGGTATCGCCCTTGTGGTGGTGCCCACCCCGATCCACCTTGTACCCCTGAAGTGCCATCTGGCCCACCAGGGGACTGCAGCACTCCCTTCACGGCCCCAACAACTGGGTCATCAGGCAACGGTGGCGAGGAAGGCTTCCTGGCTCACTCCCAACCTTCAGCGTCAGGCGCCTCTGCCCTGCATCCGGAACTTTTTCCGGACTTGCCGGGCGACCCGGTGCCTGGGGGGGGGAGTGGGGCTCTGAGCCGCCGCTGCCCTCTGACCCCAATCCCACCGCGGAGACCAGAGAGGACTCCTCTGGCCTTGATCTTGGGGGTGGGATCGAGGTGGAGGTGGAGCCGACTGGCAGCTCCGGACCAGCCCCCGGACTCAATACGGGGGAGGAGTTGGAAGCTGGAGGCGACGACCCGGAGGAGGACGGAGTTTCGGTGGTGAGCACCGGGGATGACGTTGAGTCATTGTCGGGTGAGGTGATGGATCCGCTGGTGCCCTCCACTGACTCTCCCCTCATCCCCCCACGGGAACTCCGGGACTTTTTGGCAAGTCATCGCGGTCACCGAGACAGAGTCCAGTTGGCCTTGGCCCGGTGACATTCGTTTCCGCTGGTGTTCTGGTCCACTCGCGAGGCCCTCAAGGCTCCCGAGTTGGACAGGAACGCCCGGCGGAGGGTCCAAACATTTCTCGCTGGGCTCCTGAGGGAGAGGAAGGATTAAAAGTCCTCTTCTTCTTTTAAATAAGGTGATGGTTGTATATACTCTTTGACAATGAAGACGACTATAGCCAGCCTCAACATCCGTGGCAGCAAGGACGCACAGCGCAGGTTCCAGAACTTCTCGGTCCTCAGGGACGGGAAGTATGCGTTGTGCTTCCTGCAAGAAACCCAGACCGTTCCGGGAGACGAAGCTACGTGGCTCCTGGAGTGGCGAGGGGGGGTCTATATGAGTCACCCAGCCTCCAATTCAGGCGGGGTGGCTATCTTGTTGGCCCCGCATTTTCAGCTGGAGATCTTGGGGGTCAAGGAGCCGGTGCCAGGCCGGTTGCTGCACCTGACTGTGCGCCTGGGGGGCGCGGTGCTTCACTTTGTGAATGTGTACGCTCCCCTGGGCGCGCAGCAGCAAGCGAGACTCTTTGAGGAAGTGTCCACTCATCTTGGCTCCATCGACACGGGCGAGTGCATCGTCCTCGGGGGGATTTTAATTGCATCCTCGAGGCCCGGGACCGTCACGGTACCCAGCACCGCACGCTCGGTGTGAGTAAGTTACGGGACTTGGTCAGGTCCTTCGACTTGGTGGACGTCTGGCGAAATCTCCATCCCGATTCCAGCGTTTTCACCTTTGTGTCACCTGGAGTCGGAGCGTCCAGACTCGACCGTCTTTACGTTTCGAAGGCGTACGTGTCCTGCGTTCTGGCGGCTTCTGTGCAGCAGGTGCCGTGCACGGACCACCGTCTGGTGTGGGCGGAGCTCGCTCCGTTCTGCGCTCGGACGGGGTCCGCATACTGGCCCTTTAACAACCTGTTGCTGGAGGACGAGCGGTTCCTGGACTCGTTTCGTCGTTTCTGGGCCGGCTGGAGAAGGAAGCGGGGAGGCTTCCCCTCCTTGAGGCTCTGGTGGAATGTGGGCAAGACTCACGTCCGAGTTTTCTGTCAGGAATACGCGAAGGGGTCGACAAAGAGGCGGAAATCCAGGGTCGAGGAGTTGGAGAAGGAGGTGCTCGACCTGGAGGCAGGTCTCCGTCAGCCCGACGCAGACCCGGCCCTGCGGTCGGTGTACGATGAGAAGAAGGGCGCGTTGCGGGACCTGCAACTCGTCGGGTCCCGGGGCGCGTTCGTGAGGTCACGGATCCGGTGCCTCAAGGACCTGGACCGTGGCTCCCCCTTCTTCTACTCACTGGAAAAAAGGCACGGGGTCCGTCAGCAGCTCTTTACGCTGCTGGCCGACAACGGATCCCTCGTCTCGGATCCGGAGGGCATCAGGGCCATCGCTCGAAACTTTTAAACTGCCCTGTTCTCTCCGGATCCATCCAGCGAGGATGCTCGCAGAGTTTTGTGGGAGGACCTGCCGCAGGTCGGCCCGGAGGGCGCCGGAATGTTCGACTCCTTTATAAGTTCCCCGCAAGTTTACTCCTGTACTCTATTTTCCCCTTTTTAATCAATCCCTTGGTCCTCCTTTGCTGAATTCTAAACTTTTCCCAATCCTCAGGTCTGTTGTATTTTCTGGCCAATTTGTATGCCTCTTCCTTGGATCTAATTCGATCTCTAATTTCCCTTGTAAGCCATGGTTTGGCCACCTTCCCTGTTTTACTTTTGCACCAGACAGGAATAAACAATTGTTGCAATTGACCCATGTGCTCTTTGAACGTTTGCCATTGCCTTTCCACCCTCATGGTTTTGAAATTCATCATTTCGGCAATATCCACACAATGAACTTTGTCCATATATAATACCCAGGAACTTCAGCTGTAGTAAAACATCACGAACCTGATCTGATTTGATTTGAACGCGCAACCTTCTGATGTGGAGTCAGACATGCTACCGTCACGCTCCAGGCCCAGCCACAAGCCGTGACCGGCGCCCTCGACGGTCTCTCCAGGGGCAAATCCCCGGGACTAGACGGGCTGAGCGTGGAGTTCTTCAGGGCGTTCTGGGACGTCCTGGGGAGCGACTTCGCGGGGGTCCTGGGGGAGAGTATTGCTACCGGGGAGATGCCCCTTTCGTGGCGCAGGGCCATGATTGCCCTATTGCCGAAGGGGGATCTCCGCCTCCTTAAAAACTGGCGACCGGTCTCCCTCCTCAGCACGGACTATAAAAGTGCAGCGGACATTCCTTCCTGATGTTCCCGAGCTTGTCTTTGCAGCTTCAGCAACTGTGACGTGACTGAGTCCAGAGGCTCATCATCTGACTTGGACTCAGCAACTTTCTAGCCTCCAGCAGCTCTCCCAGTGCCGGAAACCTGGGAAGTCCCTGCCTCCACCTGTTGTGGATCAGAAAGTGTGATGTGCTCACCAGATTGTGATCCCGAGGCTACTCTAAACCAAGATCCAACCGAGGTGTGTGTCTGTACACTGGTGGAGGATGTGGGTTAGCGCTGTGTTGGGACTTCAGGGAGGATTTCAGTGGATTCCTCTTCTGAGTTTTCCTTGGGGCTTGATTGGAGGCCCTGGATCGTGGCCTCTGTTTGGCAGATGTGCCTGTGAAAGCGAGGAGAGATAATTAGTGCATCGCAGTGGCCTGTGAAACAGGACACATCACTCACAGCCTGGTTGTCTGATGGATGTTGCACTGCTGGATCCTCACTTGGTAGAGCAGCGCCGACCTCACCGTCAGCACAGGACCGGTCCAGATCCTTGCTGGCCAGCTGGATGGCTCTGTTTTCAAAGTCCATGAAGAACTTGATTTCAGGCACTCATCCACTGGTCTGCGACTTCTCCCTCTTGTTGTGTTCCAGCTTGTCCTGCATGAATAGAGATGCAGAGAGTGTAAGCAGGATGCCTGCCTGGCCAGATGATAATTATGTCTGGTAAGTGTGGGTGGTGAGTGGTCCCATGGATGGGAGGAGGACAATGAAGGTGTGTGTGAGATATTAAATGGTGATGTCCCTTGAACTGGCAGCTGGTGAGATCCCTGTGGATGTGTGATGGGTTTGTGAGTGTGTGAGTTGAGAGTGATGAGAAGAGTGACTTACCCAGGTGGAATGAAAGAGATCACTCAGCCTCTTGTGGCACTGGGTGGCTGTCCTCTTTTGCAGGGCATTGGCGCTGCCCACCACTGCCACCGCCTCCTATGCTGGATTAGTGATGTTGCTGCCCATCTTGTGGCCAGAGTGAGTGTAGATGACATCCTGGCCTCCACTGCGTTCAAAAGGTGCTCGAGGGATGCATCATTGAACTTGAGGGCTGCAGTCTTTTTGCCTTTCAGGGCAATATCTTCTGTGCAGTAGTCGGGGGCCGGAAGCGCTGAGAGGCGTGTGCGCGGCTACACTTTAAATATAGCGCCGGGGTGATGAAGTGGTGAGGTGATGGCGTGGCGGGAGAATGAGGGTCCGCTCACCATGGAAACGCCGTGTTTCTGGGGTAGCATTATTAATGCAGCGGGTTTGGGACAATACGGTGTGAGAAGCCGCCATTGCAGCCGACGGGTAAAGTGTTATTTTCCCTGCTCAACACCGCACTTAGTGCAAATCTGCGACCATTCTGCCCTGTATTAATGACTTAAATAAATAGACATGGGGCTGCATCTTCCAGTCGGCGAGTGGGGGGCAGGGCCTGCTCACCGACACGTAAAATGATGCGGGGTGAGGTCGGGCGTGTGTCCCGACATCACCCGCACATCATGTAGATTTTCAGTTCGGCGGGCGCGCGGCCGAATGGGCTGTGTGCCCGCCAATCTGTCAAAAGCCCATTAAGGCCATTTAGAAACGTAATTTAAATTATTAATAGACCTGCCTGTCCAACCTTAAGGTTGTCGGGCAGGCAGAGACCCCTGGCGGCCTCCAGAGAAAACATGAAACCTCATCCACGGGCGGGATGAGGTTTCATGAGGGCATTAAAATTTGTTTAAGATGTTTAAATAAAAGAAATTGACATGTCCCAGCTCATGTGACAGGGTCACATGAGGGGACATGTCAGGAATATTTTTTTCTGCCTTTGATGAAAGTTTGGATCGTGAGCCAATTTCCCTGGTGCAGCGCTGTGCCTCAGGGAGATCTGGGCACTCTAGCATGCGCACACACGAGAGAATGTACTCCTGGCTCAGGGAACCCCCCCGCCGCCCGCACAGGGAGTGCATAGCGCTTTCGGGCGGATGTCACGCCAGGCGGGCCTTAATTGGCCCCGCCTGCGTAAAATGGCAGCGCACCCCCAATTGGTGGCGCCGATCGGGAACCTGCCCACTCCCACACAACTCCACCCCAACGGCGGTGGAGGGGGGGGGTGGGGGGGAGTGGGAAATGCTGCCCATAGAGCAATTTATCTAAGTTTGCTGCTGATACAAAGCTAGGTGCAGTTGCTAGCTGTGAGGAGGATACAGAGAGGCTGCAAAAGGATGTGTAAGGAGGCAACAATGTGGCAGCTGAAGTATAATGTGGGTAAAGTGTGAGGTTATTCACTTTGGTCATAAAATTAGGAAGGCAGAATATTTTTTTAAAAGCATGAAGCTTGTAAATGTTGATGCTCCGAGAGACTTGGACAAGGAACACAGAAAGTTAGCAATGCAGGTACAGCAAGTCATCAGGTAGGCAAATGGCATGTTGGCCTTTATTGCAAAGGGATTAGTGTATAAGAATAAGGAAGTTTTGCTACAAGTGTATGGGATTTTGGTGAGACCACACCTGGAGTACTTTGTGCAGTTTATATTTAAGGAAGGATATACCTGCATTGGAGACTTACAGCTAAGGTTCACTAGATTTGCCCCTGGGGTGAGAGGGTTGTCCTATGATAAGAGGCTGAGTAAATTGGGTCTGTATTCTCTGGAGTTTAGGACAATGAGAGGTGTTCTCATTGAAATATTCAAGATTAGGAAGGGGATTGACAGGGTAGATACTGAGTTATTGTTTCCTCAGGCTGACAAACCTAGAACATGGGGGCACAGTCTCAGGATAAGGGGCCAATCATTATTACTGAGATGAGGAGAAATTTTGTCACTCAAAGGGTTTGTGAATCTTTGGAATTCTGTACCCCAGAGGGTTGTGGATGCTCCATCGCTGAATATAATTAAGACTGGGAGAGACAGATTTTTGGGGTCTCAGAATTAAAGAATATGGGGGGCAGGTGGGAAAGTGGATTGAAGCCTAAGACCAACCATGATCTTATTGAATGGTGGAGCAGACTCAATGGGCCGTATTGTCTTTACCTGCTCCTATTTCCTCTGCTTCATTATTACAGACAGGGCTGGGAGTGAACAGGAACCCTTGTACCCTTGTACCCTTGTACCCTTACTGTCCTTAATCAGTGTGGTTTTTCGAGAAGATGACGCGTGTTTCTTAGCCCCCAGAGTGTGTGGTCAATTTAAATAACAGCAGCAATCCTTCATGGGTTTACATAAAGAGGGTTATTTATTCACGCATTCACTCCATGAGTCTAAATACTATGTCAATCATTCAGCACTGACACGAGATAAAGTACAGTTGGAGAGAATAGTGAACTTTGACAAGTTGTAATCAGAAGACTAGTTCATAGTTCATGTGTCTGGATTACTGTAGGTGAATAGTCATTGCAGGCCCCGTAAAAAGGAATCTTCTCCACTCTTGATTTGTAGTTTAGGTGAGTTCAAATAGCTGAAGTTGGATATCAGATTGTCGCAGGGTTCCCTCAAAGAGGTGAATGTTTAGTGGGTCATAAAGCGAGTGGTTTTCATATCAGGAGGTCCAATTTCTCTTCAGGTGGACTTGGATTTAGGAATCTGGCTGGGAGGCTTTTTAAGGTTTTACAGCCTCCAGGTTCTTAAAAGCTAAGTTGGCGTAGTGTTTACCTGCAGCTGATGTTCCCTGTGGTGTTCGCTGCAGACTGTCTGGTCTTTCTGGGTCTGCAGATAAAAGCTTCTTATCTCCAGCTAGTTTCAGTCACATGACCAATACTGGTTTTATCCAACCAGAATGGCTTAAAGTAGAAAGCCATTGCTATACGATGGAGATAGACGGTGGCTCTACACACCCACTTGTGGATACCGAGTTTTCTGCAGTTCTCCTTTTGTGTGAATTGCAAACCCGGAGTTGCAGAGTCTAGAGGTCCATTGATTCGGAGTTAGGAGTGAGCTCCAAGCAATGGAAAGTGTGGATTCCACAGAGTGAGTATGTCCATTTCAAGGGCAGCCCCTGACAGGGCGATTCAGTTAGGAATTTTCCAGAAGCTTGATGCAGTCTGTGTTGAATTTGAAAAGTCACCTAGCCCTCAGCAGCCATCTTAGGGACCTGGTTAGTGTCCAGTTAAAAAAACTGACAATCCCAGAAGCTCCCAGCACAGTTCATATTTAAAGTGATGACCAGGACAACCATTTACCACCTGGAATCCAAGGGTTAAATTGAGGGGAGAGGTTATACAGACTAGGGTTGTATTCCCTGGAATTTAAAAGGTTAGGGAGTGATTTTTTTTGAAGTTTTCAACATACTGAGGGAACAAATAGGGTAGATAGTGGGAAACTATTTTTGCTGGTTATGGAGTCTAGAATCATCCCAGATTTGCACTTAGTGCAATAGCGGGCGTGAAAGACAATGTTTTACCAGCCGGCCGCAATGACGGTTTTTCACGCTGTATCGTCCCCTTCCTGGCGCATCCCACCTCATTAATAATGCATTAACGGGCAACAGGTCGGATTGCTGGTGCCGGGCTCGGACTTACCAACCACGCCATGACTTCTTCGCACCGGCATCATATTTAAAGCGCACCAGAGCGCGGCCTACTACATTCCTACAGACCAGGACTGCTCCAGAGGATAGATGACACCGAATGCAAAGGTGATGGCAGCCGTCTCTCTGAGGGACCAGCTGGACGCAGTGGAAAGCTGCCGTGAACTCCTCTACCCCCACTCTGGCAGCAGGAAATCCACCAGAGTCACCAATCCGTCCTGTGGGGTGGGGGGGGGGGGGGGGGGGGGTGCAGTGGCAGTGGTGGTCAGCGCCAACAGAGCACAGAGGGAGGTCAGCCATCCAGCACAGGAAGAGGGTGAATGGTCTCATCCATTCCATCAGGGTAAGTCAACCACCTCATCACTCTCAACTCCCACACTCACAAACCCATCACACATCCACAGGGATCTCACAGCTCAAGGGACAACACCACTAACTCTCACACACACCCTCACATCTCCATCAGGCTCATATCCTCTGGAGCTCACATCCTCATCCTGCCCATGGCTCCGCTCACTACACAAACATTCCACTCAGTGCCACATGTCCTGCTCACACTATCTCCATCTGTTTTCATGTAGGAGAAGCTGGCTCACATCAGTAGGGAGAGGTCTCAGACCGGGGGTGGAGTGGCCCACATTAGACCCCTCATTCACTTTGAGGAGTGTGCCATCACACTGACTGGTGAGGATGTGGATCCTGCCTACAGCGACAGTGAGGTCAGCAGTGAACACCCACGTGAGGATCCTGCACCCCATCATCCCTCTCTCAATGCAACTGTGAGTGCTCTCTCTCTCCTGCTTTTGACTCTGCTGCCATGCACTAATTATCTCTACTTTGGTTCACAGGGAGCTCTGCCAAGCGACCGACACCCTCAGCCAGCCAGTCCCTCAACTCCATCCAGGTCCTCACCTCCAGCCAGGAGGACACCTCCTCCAGTGAAGAGCTGGAAATAAGCAGCCTGGAAGACCTGTCACAGCGTTTTCCCACACCCTCCACCAGCGCAGAGACACACACCTCACTGGGACCTAGATCTAGAGCAGGCTCGGGTTCACAATCTGGTGATCACTGCACAGACACGTGTCCACAGCAGGAGGAGGAAGGTTCAGCTGAGCTCCTGGCACTCGAGGGCTGCTGGGGAAGAGGCATCTGTGAGGCCTGAGTCAGATGATGAGCGTCTGGATTCGGCCTTCCAACTCATTATGAAGAGTCAGCAGGAGGCATGGGAACATCACGCAGAGCTGTTAGAAGCCCTCAACAGAGTTACTTGCAAGTCAGAGGAGTGCGTCTGCCTGCTCTCTGGTGAAATGGTGCCCATGTGCGCATATGGAGGTCTCCATGGGAAGGATGGTGGACGCCATGGAGACCCTGGTCCAGCAGTACATGGAGATGTGCAGAGACTTGCACTCCATTATGGTAGCCAAGGGTGAGTTCCTACAGTGGCAATGCGAGAGGGAAATGGGGCATCTCGATGTTCCTCCAGGTACTCCTTCCCCTCAGCAAGTGATGCTGGGGCCCTTGGGCTCCCAAAGTGAGGATGAGCAGCAGCTGGACACCCCTGGGTCATTTACTCAGGAACTTCAGAGGCTGTCCGCTCCATCTGAGTCTGCTTTGTCTCTGACCCCCTCAACCATGTCCTCTGTCACTGCAGAGGGAGCAGCTGGCTCACAGGAGGACAGCCAAAGCCAGCTGGGACCTCCAAGACCTCGTCTCTCCAGAGGATGCACACTGAAGTCATCAGAGGCAACAGGGCCAACCCCTACACAGGCTGTCTCCGCCCCTGCTGCGGATGTTAGGGCAGCACCTAGAAGAAGTGTCAGGCTAGGAAAGCTAAGAAATTCTGATCACAATTGGTTGCGCAGCTGAACATATTTTGTCACTTAATAATCTGAAAATATATTCATTTTCACTGAATAATGTATAATGTTGTCTTTTAGCTTCATTGACAGGCTTCACGAGCGCTCCCACTGCATCCCCCCATTAACGGTTCAGCTGCACACAGCCAGACCACGTGTGATTCTGGAGGGAGAAACGTGTGTGACTGAGCCTCATGTGAGCTTTCTCTCACGCACACGGAGTCTCCATCACACTCACCTCACTGCCCCGAGTGTTTTCAGTGCTGTCTGCTGGGTTCTCTTTCAGTTGTCCATCTCAGCCGACCTGCGTCTCCGCTCACCCACTGACCTTACTCCCAGCAGCACCTGTGCCTGTCCAACACGAGGTTCCGCTCACTCTCGATTTGCACAGCGAAGTAGGCGTTAAGTTTTTGATTAGCTCCCCCATCCTTTCCCCTCCCCCAGTCACCCATGTTCTTTCCCCTATCACAATTGACCCCCGTGGCATCACCAACCCAAACCCTTGTCATTCCAGGATGTCCAGGTTCACGTGCGCATTCCCTACCTTCCTGAATATCCATCCCCATCCACATTGACCTCCCCGACCTCCTCCTTCCCAACTCCAGGGTCTGTGTTTGTCTCAGTATCCCCACCAATCACTCTTCTACAGGTACCAACGCGCCCTCACCTTCCCACCCTACCGGCTCCCTCTGCCCCTTCTCACATTTGCCATTCCCTCCTACCACACCCACTGAGTTCATTCCCCAGGAGGTCCACATTGACTCCACAGACCCTTCTGTGTATGTTCACTTGGACGATCCTTCCTCCACCCACACTCCCTCCCCCCTCCAAACTCCCTCCTCCCCCAGATATCCTCCTTTCCCTTCCCAAATTAACTCCCCCGAAACATTCGCCCCCGCACACCCCCCCCGCCCAACATCTTACAACCTCACCCCCGCTTGACGCCTTCACCCCCACCCAAACCTCAACCACCCCCGCCTCCCCCTCACCCCCATCCCATCCCCCCGGTACACCTTCCTCTCCCACTCAAAACTTGACCTTCCCCTTCCCCCACCCTCCTTCACCGATCACCCATCCCAGCCCTTAGCGAAGTCTGTTACTGTTCCGAGGCAGGCCCGGAGGACGATTGGAGACCATCGAAGATGATGCAAATCCACGAACTTCCAAAACCTCAGCAAAGTCGAAGCTGCTGTGTGGGGACCTCCCACCTTCTGAGAGCTGCTTTGCGGTGGTGCCACGTGCATGAGAATCCACCCAGCAGGCGATGCACGTGTCCCTCCAGGGTCCGGTAGCTGTGGGGCTCCAGCATCATCTCCTCAGATCTCCGCGATCTGAGCAAGGCCCCGGTGGTAAGTCCCAACTCCTGCACGTCTCGCTTGTCCAGGCCTGTTGTAGGCTGGTGTGAGTTCCCACTGGCGTAACAGTAAACCTGACGCAGGGGGGACGATTCCGGTCGGTTCTTTCTTTGCATCCCATTAGCGGGATACAAACCGGGTTCACGCCGGCCTCCAGCAGCCATGGCGGACACCATCGGGTGATCCTGCCGTGATTTCACGACGGTGTGAAACCGACTCCTGCCGGATTGTCCACCCCGCCTGGCATGATGCCAGCTGCCAATGGGAACGGACGATTCCGCCCATTGTCTAAAAACTAGAGCCACATCTTTCAGCAGTAAATTTAGGGAACCCTACTAGACTGAAGGGATGGTGGAAGTTTGGAACTCTCTTCCAAAAAAGACAATTGATGCTCAATCAATTGCTGATTGTAAAACTGAGATTGATACATTCTTTGTTTGAGATTTTAAGGTATATGGGGCAAAAGAGTTAGGTCACAGATCAGCCATCTTCTCTCTCGCTGAGTGGTGAAACCATCTCAAGCGGCTAATGTTCCGATGTACAGTTTCTCCATTAGCATTCCTGCTGTTGTCTGTTTTTCTCTTAGCCCCTTTCCCTGCACCTGTAGTCAGTCCAGTACTGTCTATCAGCAGCTACCCACAGTGCTGTCTGTGGCACTAATATGTTGTCATCATGAGATGTGTGTTTTGATCCAGAATACTGGATTGTCTGTAACTATTCTGATCTTTTAGTCCGAGTGTAAATCTCGAGGAATGTCAATAGCCTGATGAATGTAATATGGGAATCCACAATAATGCAGCAATCAGAGGGGCCAGGCTCCTGAATATTATTAGCAGGCAGATGATCAACACCAACAGTGATTCAGAAATAAAATAACACCATAGCACACAAACCATAAATCATCAGAAACAACCCCTTAGTGCTTGGCTGGAAATAGAATCGCACGGAGGGCCATTTATAGCCCACATGCTGGAATCAGATGATGCCCTGCAGCTATAAGATGCTGACTGAGAAGAGTCTTTGATTGCTCTGCCAGTGTATGTTATTACTTGCAATGAGGTTTGATTGCATGATAAAGTGTTATGCAGATAACAGAGCAATGATGTTTGTAATACTGCTCAATATGGAGCTTTCATTGACCAGTGCCACTGATATAAATTATTGTAAACAAAATAGTACTTATGTGGTGACTCATAATGTACATAGAACTAAATGACTCTGGAGAGGACAAGAAAACAAGGCCTGGATCATAGATTCAGAGAGATGAGGAGACCATGGACTCCATAGGTCACTCTCAAATAGAACAACCACATCACCATGGTTAGATCTGTCATAGGAATTAGTCAATAGCATTCTCTCATGGTCTTTTTTTGTATTGGGTCAGTTGGTCAAACCAGACAGAAGAAGGGTCATACGGACTCGAAACGTTAACTCTGTTGCTCTCTCCGCAGATGCTGCTAGAACTGCTGAGTTTTTCCAGCATTATCTGTTCTTGTGTATAACTGCACATGTTGTACATTCTGTGCTAAAGCTGCCCATGGTGGAGGCTCACAGCCCCTTGCAATATCAGCATCCCGGTTTGGACCAGTCTCCCCGATGGTTCAAGCTAATAGTGCAGCCTTGCAGTGCAGGTTAGGAGAATGCCTATGCCTGAACTGAGAGCACAGCATGCGGTCCAATGGGCAAAGCTGCCGCCAATCGGTCAGGTGGAGTGGGCCGGAGGTGGGTGTGGTTTCAGGCAGCCATGCAGCTCACTAAACTCTGGCCATCTAAGTGGTGGCCAGCACTCTCCGGGAAGCGTTAAGGGGTCTTCAGACTTAACCAGGTCAGGTTAAGCTAACCCACAAGTCTTTCTCTTTCATCCTGCAGGAGGAGTACATCAGAAGCATGGAGTCTAGTGAATTAACTGCATGCCTGATGGCCTACAGAGAGCAAAGACGACAGAGGAGAAAGTGACTGAGGCTCCTGGCTGGGCAGGGGGAGGAGCAGTACCCTCTGGAAGAAGGGGTGGCTGGGACCCTCGTATACGCCACTGAAGAGTCACAGCGAGCAGCCGCTGACTGGAGTCTAGCCTCACCCAGGCCTATAGACGCCGCCTGTCATTCCTGTCATTCCAACTAGTGTCGCCAAAGACTCCGTATGTCTAGGGAACTGGTTGGTCACATCTGCCACCTGCTGCAGGATTTGGCAACACGGGGACATGGAGGGCACCCAATACCCGTGGTCGTGCAAGTGACTGCGGTCCTCAATTTCTACACCAGTGGCTCCTTCTAGGGCTCCACAAGTGACCTCTGTGGAATCTCAGAAGCCTTCACCCACAAATGAGGTCACGGATGCCATCTTCATGCACAACTTTGTGCATTTCGCCCAGGACCAGGATGGAAGGACGATTGGGTTTACCCAGATCTCAGGGTTCCCCACAGGTGCGGTGTGCGATCGTCTGCACTCACGTGGTGCTCAGGTCTCTGTTGCAACACACGGATAACTACATCAACAGCAGTGGATTCCATTCGCTGCTGTGCGACCACCAGAAACACATCCTGTAGGTCTGCACACGGTTTCCAGGGTGTGTCCACGACTCCTACCTGCTCAGTCAGTCACAGGTCCCTGTAGTCTCCCAGGGTCCACAGAGGCTGCAGGGTTGGCTCCTCGGGGACAAGGGCTACCCGCAGAGACTGTGGCTGATGACACCCGTGCGGTAGCGTCAGATTGTAGCAGAGCGACAGTGTAATGAGGCTCATGCTGCAGCTCACAACTCGGTGGAGCAGACCATCGGGACACTGAAAATGCGATTTCGGTGCCTGGACCGGTCTGGTGGAGCCCTGCAATACAGTCCACAGAGGGTGTCACACATTGTCATCGTCTGCTGCACCCTTTACAACCTGGCGCTGCACTGGGGAGAGGAGCTGGCTGAGGAGGAGATGGAGGAGCTGGAGGTCTTCTCCGATGAGGAGGACGCCCGACAGGGATGGGGGTGAGGAGGTCCTCGAAGGAGACGATGATGGGGATGAGGCCCTCACACTGGCCAGACTAGGCAGGCATTCTCAGGAGGCCTTCATAGCTGCTAGATTTGTGGAGGATGATGATGACATGCAGCGAGGTGACCCCATAGATCCTCACATCGCATCTGTGAACGTTTGATTCCAGTCTGGCTTATGGCAGCACACATACCCTCTATCGAGACGTAGTGGAGGCCCTAATAGTCGCTCGACTGCAGGAGGATGATGACAACATGCAGTGAGGACACTCCATAGATCTTCACATAGCCTCTGAGAATGCCTGACTCCTGTCTGGCTGAGGGCAGCTCACTTGTCCTCTGAGATCAGGGTCATATCATAGAGATGCAGTCGGGAAACTTTAGAAGCATCTGATCCTTTGTCAGCCTTCAGCACCTGAGCCCTTCTGGAGCACAGATGCTGAAGAGATGGGGGCCAGACCCACCTTAAAGGTGCTGACAGCACACAGAGAGAATGAGAGAACTCTGTGGTGCCTGCCCACTACATTCTGGCAGCAATGACCAGCACCTCCATGGTGCAGGCATCAGTAATGTGTCCAGGGAGTGTGGGGCCAGACCATCACTGTGGTCTGAAGGCTGCAGAGAGCACAGGGAAGAGGCCCTGGACTGAGACACCTGCCTTTATCTTGTGCAGAAAGGTTTCACATCGGAGTGACACGAGCACAGCTCATCAGAACAAGGAGCCTCAGGCAGGGAGACAATCTTGGGAGTTTATTGAAAATAGTGAACAATATGTACAAGTGATTAATACCCGTACCCAGTCTGTGCAAATAACTCTTCTTCCTAACCCTGCCGCTATGTCTTGGGGCTCCCCGGACATCCACAGTGGAGGTGGAGGCAGCCTGCTGACTGTGATGCCCTGTCTGTGACTTTGGCGGGCGTCCTCTGGAGGGCTGAGACCTGGAGGACCCTGGCCTGCTTTCGGGGTCCTGCTGTGTGGCAGTGACACCCTCCTCGGCCTGTGGAGCTGGAGCTGTGGAGATCACGGGAAGAGGGGATTCGGATGGGCCGGACACTCCCAGAGTCACCTGGGTGGATGGCCCCAGGTTGTGCACCTGCTGATCCTCCTCCCTATGGGTGCCCGAGGGCCCCTGGCTGACTCCTTGTGAAGCAGGGGCAGCTGGAGTGAGATTGATCTGCCCGGCACCCCTCTCGTGTACACACTGTTGGAAACAACAATGGCATCAGCGATGGATTTGAGCCCGTGCAACGGTGCAGGAGTGAAGTCCTGGACCAAGGCCTCCATGGCGGCCGCCATCCTACCAGTGTTGACCTCTGTGTTGCAATGCTGGCGCTATCACCTCAACCTGAAGGTGGACGGACTCCTCCATCGTGCCTTGAAATCTGAGGAGTGCAGTGGACATCCCTTCCTGATGTTCCAGAACTTGCCTTTGCAGCTCCAGCAACTGTGACATGACCGAGTCCAGAGGCTCATCAACTGACCCGGGCTCAGCAATCTTCTGGCCTCCAGCAGTCCTCTGAGTGCTGGAGACCTGGGAAGTCCCTACCTCCGCCTGCTGTGGATCAGACAGTGCGATGTGCTCACCAGATTGTGATCCCGAGGCTACTCTAAAGCTAGGTCCCACCGAGGTGTGTGTCTCTGCGCTGGTGGAGGATGTGGGTGAGCGCTGTGATGGGACTTCAGGGAGGGTGCCTCCAGATTCCTCTTCAGAGGTTTCTTCAGGACTTGATTGGTGGCCCTGGGTCATGGACACTGTCGGCTGTTTCCCAGATGTGCCTGTGAAAGCAAGGGGGGATAATTAGTGCCTGGCAGTGGCCTGTGAAACAGGACACATCACTCACAGCATGGTTGTCTGATGGATGTCGCACTGCTGGACCCACACTTGGTAGAGCAGCACCGACCTCACCGTCAGCACAGGACCGGTCCCGGTCATCGCCGGCCAGCTGGATGGCTCTATTTTCAAAGTCCGTGAGGACCTTGATTTCAGGCATTCCTCCACTGGTCTGCGGCCTCTCCCTCTTGTTGTGTTCCAGCTTGTCCTGCATGGATAGAGATGGTGAGAGTGTAAGCAGGATGCCTGCCAGGCCAGATGATAAGTATGCCTGGCCTGTGTGGGTGGTGAGTGGTCCCATGGATGGGATGAGGACAATGAAGGTGTGTGAAAGGGTGAATGGTCCCTTGAACCGGCAGTGAGTGAGGGCCCTGTGGATGTGTGATGGGTTTGTGAGTGTGTGAGTTGAGTGATGAGAATGTGACTTACCCTGGTGGAATGGAGATCATTCATCCTCTTGTGGCACTGGGTGGCTGTCCTCTTTTGAAGGGTGTTAGTGCTGGCCACCGCTGCCACTGCCTCCTAAGCCTGGTTGGTCATGCCACTGCCCATCCTGCAGCCAGAGCAGGAGTAGAGGGATTTCCAGTGGGCCTCCACTGTGTCCAAAAAGCGTTCCAGTGACGCGTCGCTAAACCTGTGCACTGCAGTCTTTTTTTGCCTTTCGTGGACATCTTCCCTGAAGCAGTTGTGATGCACGCGGCTGGACTTTAAATATGGCGTACAGAGTGGTGAAGCGGCGAGGTCTGTGGGCATAGTAGCATTGTCACTGGACTGGTAATCCAGAGACCCAGGGTAATGCTCTGGGGACCTGGGTTCAAATCCCACCGTGGCAGATGGTCGAATTTGAATTCAATAAAAATCTGGAATTAAAAGGCAAATGATGATAATCTAATAATAAAAAAAACCCCATCTGGTCCCCTAATGCCCTTTAGGGAAAGAAATCTGCTGTCCTTACTTGGTCTGGCCTATGTGTGACTCCAGATGCAGAGCAATGTCCTCTAGGGATGGACAATAATTGTTAGCCTTGCCAGTGATGCCCACATCACATAAAAGAATAAAATAAACTGACCTCAGAATCTTCCCAATATGCATTTATATGTGCCTTTAAAGTAGCAAAATGTCCCAAGGGATTTCATAGAAGCATTATCAAACACACTCGGGCACAAAAGAAGATATTGCATCAGATTACCAAAAGCTTGGTTAAAGAGGTAAGCTTTAAGGAGTGTTTTAAAGGAGGAAATTGAGGTAGAGAGGCTGTGAGGTTTGGGCAGGTGTTCCAGAGCTTGGGGCCTAGAAAAACGGAAGGCTCGGCCACCAATGTTGGAGCATTTAAAATCGGAGTTTCTCAACAGGCTGGAATGAGGGGAGTGCAGGTTTCTCAGAGGGCTGGAGGAGATTACAGAAGTACAAGGCCATGGAGGGACTTGAAAACAAAAATGAGAATTTTAAAATCGAGGCATTTGAACCGGGTCACTGTAGGCCAGCAACGTAAGCCTGATGGGTGAGTGGGACTTGGCACAAGTTAGGACATGGGGAAGAGAGTTTTAAATGACTTTAAGTTTACAGATGGTAGAATGTGAGAGACCAGCCAGGGCTGCTTTGGAATAGTCAAGTTTAGAACTAACAAAGGCATGAATGTGAGACCCAGCAACAGATGAGTTGAGACGGGGGCAAAGTTAGGTGATGCTACTGAGGTGGAAATAGCTTAGTGTTAGTGACGGGGCGCACATCTGGGCCGAAATTCATCTCGAGATTAAATATGACACCAAAGTTTTGAACAATCTGGTTCGGGCTTAGATTATTGTCAGGAAGTGTGATGGAGTCAGTCACTAACAGCCCGGTGGGTGTTCCTACAACACCATGGACAATACAATGGTTCAAGGCAGCTCACCACCACCTTCTCAAGGGCAATTAGGGATGAGCAATACATGCTGGCCCAGCCAGCGATGCCCACATCCCATGAACAAGTAAAGTTAAGCTAGGGAATTGGGAACAGAAACAAAAGCTAACAGCTTGAATCTTCCTAATATCTAACTGGAGGAAATTTCTGCTCATCCAGTACTGGAGATCAGACCGTATGGTAATTTAGCAACAGAGGAGGAGTCAAGAGAGGTGCTAATGGGTAAAGCTGGATGTTGTCAACAAACATGTGAAAACTAACGCTAAGCTTTTGGATGACGTTGCTGAGGGGAAGCATTATAGGTAGGAAGGGGCCAAGGATCAATCCTAGGAGAAAATTAAAGGTGTGGGAGCAGGAAGAGAAGTGATTGCAAGTGATTTTCTGGCTGTGATTAGATGGATAAATAATGGAACCAGGTGAGAGCAGCCGGACAATGGTGGAGAGGAGTTGGAGGAGGATGGTGTGGTCAACCATGTGAAAGGCTGCAGGCAAGTTGAGAAGGACGGGGAGGGAAAGTTTACCTTTGTCACAGTCACACAGGATGTCATTTGTGACTTTGATAAGAGCTGTTTCAGTCCTATAGCAGGGGCAGAAATCTGATTGGAGGGATTCAAACGTGGAATACCGGGAAAGACGGGCAGGGATTTTGGAGGTGACAACGCATCCAAGGACTTTGGAGAGGAAAGAGAAGTTGGAGATGGGGTGGTAGTTTGGATAGATGGTGGGCTCAAGGGATTTCTTTGAGGAGAAGGTGGATGGTGGCAGATTTGATGAAGGGGGGCGGGGGTGAACACCCGAAGAGATGGGGAGAACCATTAACATTAATAGTTAACATGAGAACCAGGAGGGGAAGATCATGGTCAGCGGTTTGGTGGGAATAGGGCTGAGAGGACAGGAGGTGGGCCACATGGAGAAGAAATAAGAAAGAAACTAGAGAAAGATGTGAGTTCAGGGCTGGAGCAGGGGGTATTTTAGAAGTAATTTGGCCAGGTGGGCTAGGGGATGGGAGGGAAGCAGCAGAGGCAGCTGATCGGATGGTCTCAACTTCAGTGACAAAGAAGTCCATGAGTTCCTTGCACTTATAGTTGAAGGTGAGGGTGGAGAAGACAGGGAAGAGGGGTTTAATAGGACAGTTTGCTGTGGGGAAAGAAGCCAAGGGTATCTTTGCATTTTAGGATGATCCCGGAATAATGAGCAGTTTGGAAAGATGACAGCAGGAGCCGATAGTGTTTTGTGTGATCCAGCAAATCTGGCATTGGATGGTTAAACCAATTGCCCATCATACCTGTTCAAATATGCCTCCCTTGAAATTAAGGAAACAGAGATGAAAGTCGTAGCAGAGGGAAAGGATAGGGTGAGAGACAGTAATGGATGTAGTGAGGAAGATGGCGTCAAAGGTGGAGGTGATGGTACAGTTGTGCAAATCAGGAGCTGTTGAAATGCTGCGGTGAATGGAGAGCCAAAGTAAGATAGCTGGGCTTTTGAAGTGCAGGTGCCAATGAGTTGGGAGAGAGTATTTTCTCGGGGGTGGATACTGGTGTGGGAAGGGTTCGGAACAGTGAGTGGGCTGTGTGTGGAGAGTAATCCAAGAAATTGGTCTGAGATGGCCTCATCTATGATTAACGAGACGGGAATAGTAAGGTCACGTGATATGGCAATGAGGTACATTTGGAGTGTTATCACTGTTGTAGGAAACGTAGCAGCCAATTTGCACAAAGCAAGCACCCACAACACAAACGGTAATAACATAAATAACCAGATAATTTGTTTCTTAGTGGCATTGGTTAGGGATAAATATGGGTCAGGACACTGGAAAGAACTCCCCTGCAAAATAATGCCATTGGATTTCTTACATGTACCTGAGTGGGGAAACAGTGCCTTGGATTAATGTCTCATCTGAAAGATGGTACCTCTGATGGTGCAGCACTCTCTCAGTAATAAACTGTCAGTCCTGGGATAGGACTTGACCCCACAGCCTTCTGATTCAGAGGTGAGAATTCCAACACTGAGCCACACCTCACTTCATTAGCACAACAGCTATCTAAATCTAACACCTAATCCCCTCCTTTCTAACACAGATAGTTGGATTTCCTGCTTGTTCATCAATTTAATTTTGTATAAAATTGGCTTTTTAAATTGGCAAATGGTACAAACATTTTCAAACAAACTCTCGACTCAGTCAGTTAATGAGTTTGATGCCACTACAAATGATCAGGCTGAGTGGCAGCAGTGTAAACACTGGTTTAAATGCAGGAAAATTGGGATTGCCATTGATTTTAATGGTCAGGTTTGAGACCTGATAATTAGCTTATTGGCATGAGTGATGGGGACAAAAAGTAACAATGCAGCTTTGCCAATGGCATAATTAATGGCGTAAGTTACTTGCCTGATAATTTCCTCTTTCTCGTACATCACTCAAGGCTCCGTACAATGGCACAAGTCTCCAGGTATATTCCATTTGTCTCAACAGAGGGTCATGTTCTTGTAATGATATAAGTCCTTTGGCTTATTTGCTGTGTAAGACACAAGGCACCAATCACTCATAAGGGATTGGGTAAACACGTTGTGGGTTCATTTATTCAGATTAGGCACACCAGAACAGTTATACATGTGCATAAAGCTTGAGGGCATCAGAGCTGTGTGTGTGTGTTCTGTTCAAAGCAAAGTGAAATCAAGACTTGATCACATGACACATTTCCCTTCTAATGATGTCATACTAATATCCCTTAAAGGCATATTACAACATCCTCCTTTCTTTTAAAGATACTTCCCCCCTTCTAAAAAAGTATAACTATTTACAATACATGTTTATGTTTAGTTACCATTGCATAAGTGTACAGAACGGATGAATCTGAATCCTTAAAGTGTAAAGTTAATCTGCTGTTACACCCAGGTCTTGTGATGGTAACCTTGTCTGGAGGTCTCTTTAATTGCTCACAGTGATCTGTGTGATTGTTATTCTTGGATGTTGGTTCCTTGGTGCATTTGGGATCTTGTTCTAGATGCAATAGGACTGTACGGTGGTTGAGGAGCTGGAGTGGATCAGATTTGTCCTCGGTTACACCTCTTTGTATAGAATGGCTTCATAAGACCTTGGTTCTGAACAAATCCTTGTCACCTTGGCTGGTTGCCCATGTACATTCTGTGGGAGCCTGGATGTGAACTTGTTGTCCCAACTGTAACTTGGCAATTCTGTACCTGGAATTTTCATGCATGTTGGTCATCTCTTGTAGTTTTAAAAGTTGCTCTCTGGTTTCTGAGAGAGTAGAATGGGTAAGAGTATGTAAATTGGTTTGCGCTGGACAGCCAAACATGATCTCTGCTGGTGGTGGAATAGTTGCACTGAAAGGTGTCACTCTCAGATGTAACATTGCAATGTTTGGATCTTGCTTGGTTTGTCTACATTTAAGAATTAGGGATTTCACTGTGTGAATCATTAGTTCAGCTAGGCCATTAGATCTAGAGTAATGACGCAAAGGAGTATTATGATTGATATTCCACTTCTTACACATATCCTGAAATGGCTTACCAATAAATTGAGGATCGTTATTTGTAATGATCTCTCTAGACACACCAAATAAACTGAAAATAGCACTTTAGAGTGTGTGCAGCAGTGTGCTTGAAGTAGTGTGTAATTGTTGAATAATGGGGTACTTGATAAAGTAGCCTATGATGATAATGAAGTCAGTAACATGGACATGAAAAAGGCTGGATGCGAATTTGAATCAAGGATTGGTAGGAACTTCATGTGGAATCAATAGTGCTTTGTGATGACTTGTCTCGCACTTCTTGACAACGACTTCAATGTCATTGTTCATACCTGGCCAATAGATTGTCTCTCTTGTGAGACTTCTTGTCCAATTCCTGCCCCTGTGTGAGTGATAAAGTTGTTGAAGAATATATGATTTCAAAGATTTCAGTATAATGACCTACCTGTCTTTAAAAATGACTTCCCAGGAGATGCCTAGCTCATCCAAATAAAGCCAAAATTGTCTCACATGCTCGGTGACATGCTGAATTTAATGAAGCCACCCTTCAATGATGGTTTTCTACAGTTTCATTAGTGTAGAACCTTTCACCATTTCTTCTTCTAGCTGCTGGCATTTGTATTGCACAGAGTGTACCAGATGAATTTGGAGAACATCTTCAAATTCAATGTCAGGGAGTCAACTTGTAGCTCTAAGGATATATCTTCTGTTTTCGCTGGGTTAGGCAATCTGCTCAGTGTATCTGGTGTGACCATCGAGTTACCTGACTTGTTCCTAATCTCACAATCGTACCATTGAATCTTTATCCAGAGACATTACAATCTCAGTGGTGCGCTGGTCAATGGTTTCACCAAATAATTTCCAGTGGCTGGTAGTCGGTCTCTACCACAAATCTTTTGCCAAAGAGATAGATATGAAAACGCATGATTCCAAACACTAAAGTTAATCTTTCCCACTCGGTGTTGGAGTAGTTGGATTGTGTTACAGATACAGATTTTGAAGCAAATACAATCGGTTTGTATTTTTGTAATAAGCATGCTCCCAGACCTTCCTGTGAGGCATCTGTCTCCTGGGTTGTCTCCCTAGGATCATAAAATTGCAATGTCAATGCTCCTGGTAATGACTCTTTCAGTGCTTCAAAGAGGAATTGGTTACCCTTGTGCTACAGGAACAAGCACATCCTTTCTCAACAATTCCCTTAGTGATGAAGATTTTTGAGAGAAATTGGGAATGTATGGGGACAAGAAATTAAATAATCTAGACACCTTCGAAGTTTGCTCTTACCTTGAGGAGTTGCCATGGCTTTAACATCCTCTACTTTGCTTGGATCGGGACATACGCCAGCGCTGGAATAAATAGAACCGAAGAAATTGATCTGCTGCATGTTGATGTCGCATTTCAGACTGTTGAATACCAATCCTTCATTATGTGCCACTTGCATCAATAAGTGCAGATTATGGTCATGCTCTTGCTTTGTTCTACCCACAACAGCAATGTCATCTGTGATGCAGGTACATCCTGGCACAGCGCATGTTATGCAGCCCACGTGAGCTTGAACGAGATCTTGGCTAACTGATTGCCCGAAAAGAAGTAATTGAAAACAGCATCATCTGAATGGGGTACAAAACGCAATAAGCTCTTGGGATTTCTCCGTGGGACGCACTAACCAGTAACCATGCTTGACATCAAGCTTTGAAAAGAATTTTACAGCTGCAAATCTTGGATTTAACTCTTCTAATGTGGGTATTTTGTCAGGACAACCTTATAAAACTGCATTTAAATGCCATGATCGAACTGTGCCAAACTGTGTGCTCTTGTACTCTTTTAATGATTCTATCTTTCTCCATTTGTCTAGTTTGATCTTCAAGTTGTCTGGTATGAGAATGCTGCACTTACATGGTAGATCATTGAGGGACTTACATTCCACTGCAAATGTTATGTTGAAGCCCCCTTGAAACTGCCAATTTTGCCAAAACATTCAATGTTAGGTCATGAACTGAGACAATAGGAGTAGTTTCTGAGGTTGATCTGCCTTGTGATGTTGAATGATTGCATTGATTATTACCAGTGCAAGGTGATGGCATACCAGTAGACCTCGGCCTTCAGTTTCCACGATGTAAAACATCTGTGACGCCCAGGAGGATTGATTGTAGTTACACTCCAGGACATTTTGACGATATCCCTTAGACCTTCCTTTTCCGATAGTACTTGGGATGAATATCGCAGCAGCTGCTTTTGCACCCTTTTCCCAAGCTTCACCGACAAAGATGACTTGTAGTGGGAATGCACCATGGAGCAACAGTGCCCATGCTTTTCAGTCAGTTTATTGTTCAGCAGCTCCTGAGGCTAGCTCTTATAATAGCAACATTCTCTTGCACGATTTTTAGGACAGCTTCCTTTCTGTTTGACTCTCCCTTGTTTGCTATCGATCCGGCCCACACCCTGATCACTCTCGTTTCCCGACTGAGCTAACCCTCTCGACGCGCTGTCCCACTCACTGAACTGACAGGCTACGCACTGCAATCTCAGCACAAGGCATCTGCCTGCTTACTGGGTGACAGAAACACGAATATTTACCTTACTTTTAAATTGGAGCTTAGGGCCGTCTGTCTATGCACTGGTGGGGAAAGGGCCACACGTTTGCAGTTCGTCTTTTTACCTTCTTTAGCCCCGGAACCAGCCCCGCACGCCTGGGCAGAAGAAAAGGAAGCAAAGAGGTGAAGCAGCGTAAAACTGCAGGTCAGGTGATCTGAACTGGAGCGCCATTGGAGAAAGGGTGTCCCAGGGAGCTGGACATGGGAGGAGGGGCTGGGAGAATGTCCCAAACCAAGAAGAAGTCCCCAAACCAGGGACTGTGACAGAAAGAGGTCCCAGAAGAAAGTCCCAGTCAGGGACGTAGACAGGGATCAGAGATAGATGCCATTGAGTCAAGATAAACAGCAGGAGCAGAGGAAAAGACTCCAAGTTAAAGAAAGTACTGCAGGGAGCAGACTGAAGTAAAGTGTGCTTGAGAGAAGCCCAGAAGACCTGAGTGGGCAGCCGAAGTTTGGTGACTCCATGCTGTGGGCTGTAAGGACAAAGTTACACTTTTAGAGCAGTGGTATTTTGCTTGGTGTGGCCAAAGATCTGAAAGTGTGCTTGGAAGGTGAAGATTGAATGTACTTGGAGACCTGGAGGAAAGGAATCTCGGAAGGTGAGGGTGAAACCCTGGAGGTGGATTCTGGTTGAAGCTGCCTGAGTGAAAGCGACATTGGGAGAGCGTTTCCAAGGTGAGTTCCTCAAACGTGGAGATTGAAAACCCTCGTGAGAAAGACAGAGTTTCAGTTGGTCACGGTGTGGACAAGCATCTGGGTGGGATGTTGAGATATTCATAGAATTTGCTTTGACCGCATCTGGCATTTATGTTGGAGTTTGGTGTGTCTGTGCACAGTTTGCCAGTTGGTTCACTTATACTGCAAACTTGCCCTGAATATTACAGTGTAAGGTAGAGGTGGTAAATTGTTTTATCTTTCTGAATTTGTTTGTGTCTGTAAAGATAAAGCTGGAATAAAGGAATATTGGGAAACTGAATCATCATCTTGAGTTTGTATTGAGATATTTCCAACCTTTTGTCTTGTGTAATATAAAGTTTTCTTGTTTTAATAGATATTTTATTCTTTGTGTTAAATGTTCATCAGCAGACTTCTGTGAATTTGTTCAGTAACTTTCCTCCATGGTTTCTAAAAAAAAGTTAGCATCTATCAAGCCAGGTTTTACTCTGGGATCTGACTTGTCCAGTATTAATATCAGCTGGGATCGTAAAATTACCAGCTCTATTCTTGAGCACTACCTCACTGTTTTCAAAGCTTTTCTTCGTAGTCACTCATTGTGTTTCAACACTTTCCAATGCTGTGACTTCATTGTGGTCAGACCAAGATGTCAAGGGCCGTCTCATGCCATGTAGCACAATCTAAGGCTGTTCACCATGTTGTACCTATACTTAATCTTGCTGTCACTGTCTCAACACCCCTAATAAACATTGTGTTATTAAAAGGATATAAATCCTTGAGGTTATTTGCTGTATAAGACACAAGGCACCAATCAATCAGAGGGGATTGGGTAAAAATGTTGTGGGTCCATTTATTAAGAGTAGGATCATGAGAACAGCTATACATAGGTATAAAGCCTGAAGGCATCAGAGCTATGACACTGGCATTTACCTGGCAATGTGGAAAATTGCCCAGATATGTCCTGAACACAAAAAGTAGGACAAATTCAACCCGGCCAATTACCACCCCATCAGTCTACTCTCGATCATCAGTTAAGTAATGGCAGGGGTCATCAACAGTGCTATCAAGCGGCACTTGCTTAGAAATAACCTGCTCACGGAGACTCTGTTTCGGTTCCGCCAGGGTCACTCAGCTTCTGACCTCATTACAGCCTTGGTTCAAACATGGACAAAAGATCTGAATTCTAGAGGTGAGATGAGAGTGACTGTCATTTACATCAAGGCAGTATTTGACCGAGTGTGGCATTAAGAAGCCCTAACAAAACTGGAGTCAATGGGAATCAGGGGGAAAACTCTCTGCTGGTTGGAGTCATACCTAGCACAAAGGAAAATGGTTGTGGTTGTTGGAGGTCAGTCATCTCAGTCCCAGGACATCATTGCAGGAGTTCCTCAGGGTAGTGTCCTATGCCCAACCATCTTCAGCTGCTTCATCAATGACCTTCCCTCCATCATAAGGACAGAAATGGGGATGTTCCCTGATGATTGCACAATGTTCAGCACCATTCGCAACTCCTCAGATACTGAAGCAGTCCACGTTCAAATGCAGCAAGACATGGACAACAAAAACAAAAATACCTGGAAAAACTCAGCAGGTTTGGCAGCATCTGTGGAGAGGAACACAGTTAACGTTTCGAGTCTGTATGACTCTTCAACAGAACTAAGGAAAAATAGAAAAGGGGTGAAATATAAGCTGGTTTAAGTCGGGGGTTGGGACAAGAAGAGCTGGATAGAGGGCCAGTGATAGGTAGAGATAACCAAAAGATGTCACAGACAAAAGGACAAAGAGGTTTTGAAGGTGGTGATATTATTTAAAGGAATGTGCTAATTAAGGGTAGAAAGCAGGACAAGCAAGGTACAGATAGCCCTATATGTATATATATAGATAGCCCTTTTTGCTTTTATCTTAAGACATGGACAATATCCGGGCTCGGGCTGACATGTGGAAAGTAACATTCATGTCACACAAGTGTCAGGCAATGACCATCTCCAACAAGAGAGAATCTAACCATCTCCCCTTGACATTCATTGGCATTACCATCACCGAATCCCCCACTATCAACATCCTGGGAGTTACCATTGACCAGAAACTGAACTGGACTAGCCATATAAATACTGTGACTACAAGAACAGGTCAGAGGCTCAGAATCCTGCAATGAGCAACTCACCTCCTGACTCCCCAAAGCCTGTCCACCATCTACAAGGCACAAGTCAGGAGTGTATTGGAATACGCTCCACTTGCCTGATGAGTGCAGCTCCCACAACACTCAAGAAGCTTGACACCATCCAGGACAAAGCAGCCCACTTGACTGACATCCCATCCACAAACATTCACTCCCTCCACCATTGATGCAGAGAGGCAACAGTGTGTATCATCTACAAGATGCACTGCAGCAACTCACCAAGGCTTCTCAGACAGCACCTTCCAAACCCACGACCACTTCCACCTCAAAGGACAAGGGCAGCAGACACGTGGGAACACCTCCACTTGGAAGCTCCCCTCCAAGGCACCCACCATCTTGACTTGGAAGTATATCGTTGTTCCTTCACTGTCACTGAGTCAAAACCCTGGAACCCCTTCCCTAACAGCACTGTGGATGTACTTACACCACATGGGCTGCAGTGGTTCAAGAAGGCAGCTCACCACCATCTTCTCAAGGGCAACTAGGGATTTGCAATAAATGCTGGCCCAGCCAGCGAAGCCCACATCCCGTGAATGAATAAAAAGAAAATAAATATTCATTACTGTGGGTGATTTTTGTTGGTTATCGAGGGATTAGAAGCTAAGGTGGGTAAAATGAGTTCAGGCACAGGCCAACCTCATATGAATAGTCAACAGGCTTGAGGGGCTGAATGGCCTCCTCCTGTTTGGATGCAATCACCTTCTGCAACAGCCACTATTTTCCCTACAGCTAAAGTGCTCTCCTTGCACCCTACAGCCTTCACCCAGTATCCAGGGGTTGATTAAGGAAACATCTGACCTACATGGGAATCTTCAGTGATTGACAATGTGATGCCAATTTGGATTGGTCAGCCAGGAGGAGTATGGGTGCTTCACCCACTCCACAGTGCTTTGTGATCACCCTACATCCCATCTCTACCAACCCCTCCCCACCTCCCCCTTCATCACTCTATTCCCCCTTCATCGCTCCATTCCCCCTTCATCACTCCATTCCCCCCTTCATCACTCCATTCCCCCCGTTCCCATGTCTTAGCTTCCAGTCATCCTGGGAAGCCACACAGCCTGTCAGTCACATTGACAAAGTTCCCTGTGGAGGTGAGGCAGGGGGGAAGCAACTTGCCGAATGATTGGAATGAGGCCCGAGGAGTGATTGTGTTCACACCAATTGCACAGGGGGGGATGGAGCGGCAGCAGTCTGGTCATCAGGCCGGTGAACTCCATTCTCTTAACTGACAGGTCAGAGTTCAGATACATCATACAAACTTATTGAGAAAGGATTCTTTTGTTTGAGGATTACAATATCTAGCAATGTCTTCATAAGACAAAAGCCAGACCTGTCATTAGATTCTGAAAATTGAACCAAACGTATTGTTCTAATTTATAGAGTTTACATCCATTAAACCTTTCTTTCCATTGACTCCTTCAAGCTGTGGCCTGTGTCTGTCACTAATACTTAGAAATGTTTCTCAGTCTAAGTATTTATTTTACACCATATTGCATTTGTTCTGGCTCCAAGTTCAAACTGTCTGCTGAATTTCCCCTACTTTACAACCATATCTTGTTGTTAAAAACAAAAAACTACTGCGGATGCTGGAAATCCAAAACAAAAACAGAATTACCTGGAAAAACTCAGCAGGTCTGGCAGCATCGGTGGAGAAGAAAAGAGTTGACGTTTCGAGTTCTCATGACCCTTCGGCAGAACTAAGTAAAGTTAGGAGAGGGGTGAAATATAAGCTGGTTTAAGGTTGGGGGGGCGGGTGGGGTGGGGGGAGAGAAGTTGGGGGGGGAGTGGTTGTAGGGGCAAGCAAGCAGTGATAGGAGCAGATAATCAAAAGATGTCACAGACAAAAGGAACAAAGAGGTGTTGAAGGTGGTGATATTATCTAAGAAAATGTGCTAATTAAGAATGGATGGCAGGACACTCAAGGTACAGCTCTAGTGGGGGTGGGGTGGAAAGACTGACAGGGTGTTACAGTTATAGATTTAAAAATAATGGAACTAGATGGGAAAAGAAAAATCTATATAAATTATTGGAAAAACCAAAAGGGAGGGGGAAGAAATGGGAAGGGGGTGGGGATGGGGGAGGGAGTTTAAGATCTAAAATTGTTGAATTCAATATTCAGCCCGGAAGGCTGTAAAGTGCCTAGTCGGAAGATGAGGTGCTGTTCCTCCAGTTTGCGTTGGGCTTCACTGGAACAATGCAGCAGGCCAAGGACAGACATGTGGGCAAGAGAGCAGGGTGGCGTGTTAAAATGGCAAGCGACAGGGAGGTTTGGGTCTTTCTTGCGGACGGACCGCAGGTGTTCTGCAAAGCGGTCGCCCAGTTTGCATTCTCTCCAATGTAGAGTCCAATGTATCTTGTTGTTTACTGGTTGATTTGTATCATTCTCAATGTGATTTAATTTTGCCCTATTTATTGCTTGGTTGAGTCAAACTTCCCTCTCTGTAAGGTTTGTACAGTGCCTAGCCTGTGTAAACAATGTCAGAGTGATACTTGAATTCAAAGCTGGAGATGGGATTCTGTTTGAAAGCCTTTGACTGCCCATGTGCATGTGGATTCGTGTGTTCCCGTGCGCCTGTGATTGTATGTTCATGGGCTGAATTTTCCCCCCCGTCGGGGGTTGTTATACGGGGGCGGGCGGGAGAGAGAGCAAACCCAATCGGCGCCCCCAATTGGGTGCGCGCCACCATTTTACGTGGGTGGTCCAATTAAGGCTTCCCCAGCATGACGCTCACTCGGAAGCGCTGAGCGCTCCCCGTGCTAGCGCGGGGAGGGGTGGGGGGGGTTCCCCTGAGTCCGGGCCCGCGCTCTTTGCCTGCGCTCTTTGCCTGCGCTCTTTCATGTGCATGCACGCGAAAGAGCCCAGAAATCTCCCTGAGGCACAGAGGCGAATCAGGGAGATTTGTTTAAGGCTCAAACATTTAAATAAAGAATTGAAAACATTTTAAGACATGTCCCCTCGTGCGACAGTGTCATATGAGCTGGGACATGTCAAGGAACATTCATTTAAAAATTTATTTAATTTCTAAACACTTCATGAAACCTCATCCCGCCGGTGGATGAGGTTCCATCAAAAATGCAAAGGCCGCCTGGGCTCTTCGCCTGCCCCCCGCCAACCATAAGATTGGACGGGCAGCTCATTTAATTGATTTAATTAGTTTTAAACAGGCCTTAATAGGCCTTTGACAGTTCGGCAGGTGCGCAGCTGAGTCGGCTGTGCACCCGCTGAACTGAAAATCTAAATGTCCCGCTCGCCAACTGGAAAATTCTCCCCATGTGTCTGTGCTCATCTTTACCATGTTGGGAGCAGTGGTTGTGGGGAGCTCGTGGTGAGGGAGGGGTGGGGTGGGGGTGATCAGTGGTGCCTATTGTCTCATGGCAAACCCATATGGTAGAGTAGCCTCAAATAGCTGCAGGGCACCTTATTTGAAGGCCCTAACACCAGTTTGAGGCCTCTGCACTGCAGACCAGACCTATATGGCAGGCTGTGCACATCTGGCTGGTAAAGCACATGCTTCCTGCTGCCATATAGGGGGACATTTAGTGCCCAAAAAAGCCAAGCCCTTCACAGCCATGGTTCTGGGCCCACACCTGAAATTATCCAGCATCCCCAAGTATTGTACTGAAGTGTCAGCCTAGATTATGTGCTCGAGTCCTGCAATGGGATTTTAAAAAATTAGTTAATGGGATGTGGGTGTCGCTGGCTAGACCAGCATTTGTTTCCCTACCCTAACTGCACCTAAGAGTCAGCCACATTGCTGTGGGTCTGGAGTCACATCTAGGCCAGACCAGGTAAGGACATCAGGTTTCCTTCTCTAAAGGGCATTAGTTTTTACAACAATTGGCAATGCTTTTGTGGTCATCATCAGATTTTTAATGCCAGATTTTTTTTTGAATGACAAAAAAATATTGAATCCTAATTTCACCATCTGCTGTGATGGGATTTAAACCCAGGTCTCTAGACCACTACCCTGGGTCTCTGTAATACCACTCCAGTAACATAAGAACGAGGAACAGGAGTAGGCAATTCAGCCCCTCGAGCCTGCCCCACCATTCATTATGATCATGGTTGATCTCATTTCGGGCTCAACTCCAATTTCCTGCCCTCTCCCCATAACCTTTCAACCCATTACTAATTAAAAATCTGTCTATCTCCTCCTTAAATTTATTCAGCGTCCCGGCATCCACTGTACTCTGAGGTAGTGACTTCCACAGATTCACGACCCTTTGAGAAAAGTAATTCCTGCTCATCTCTGATTTAAATCTATCACCCCTTAGCCTAAAACTATGGCCTCTCGTTCTAGAATGCCCCACAAGGGGAAACAACCGCTCCACATCTAATTTGTCTATCCCCTTTAGCATCTCATATACTTCAATTAGATCTCCTCTCATCCTTCTAAACTCTAGCGAGTCTAGGCCTAAACTGCTCAATCTCTCCTCATAAGACAAGCCCCGCATCTCTGGAATCAATCTAGTGAACCTCCTCTGAACTACCCCCAGTGCAACTACATCCTTCCTCAAGTAAGGGGACCAAAATTGTGCACAGTACTCCAGGTGCGGTCTCACCAATGCCTTGTACAGTTGCAACAACACTTCCCTATTTTTATTCTATTCCTTTAGCAATAAGTGCCAAAATTCCATTTCCCTTCCTTATTACCTGTTGTACCTGCATACTAGCTTTCAGCGATTCATGCACGAGGACACCCAGATCCCTCTGCAATGAAGCATTCTGAAGTTTCTCTCCATTTAAATAATAAGTCACCTTTTATTCTTCCGGCCAAAAGGGATAACCTCATACTTATCCACGTTAAACTCCATCTGCCAAATTTTGGCCCATTCACCCAACCTGTCCATATCCATTTGTAAATTTCTTATTTCTTCATTGCAACTTACTTTCTCACCTATTTTGGTGTCATCTGCAAATTTAGCTATAGTACCTTCTATCCCTGAATCCAAGTCATTAATATAGATTGTAAATAGTTGGGGCCCAAGGACTGAACCCTGTGGCACCCCACTAGTTACAGCTTGCCATCCAGAAAAAGACCCATTTATCCCGACTCTCTGCTTTCTGTTGGTTAGCCAATCCTCTATCCAAGCTAATATATTACCCCTAACTCCGTGTGATCTGATCTTGTATATTAATCTTTTGTGCGGCACCTTATCAAAGGCCTTCTGGAAGTCCAGATATACTACCTCTACAGGATCCCCATTATCCACTTTGCTTGTCACATCTTCAAAGAACTCTAGCAAATTAGTCAAACATGATTTACTCTTCATAAAACCATGCTGACTCTGATGGATTGCATTTTGACTTTCCAAATACCCCATTACTACTTCCTTAATAATGGATTCCAACAATTTCCCAACGACAGATGTTAAACTAACTGGTCTATAGTTTCCTACTTTCTGCCTCCCCCACTTTTTGAATAAGGGTGTTATATTAGCATTTCTCCAATCCACTGGAACCTTTCCAGAATCCAGGGAATATTACCACTACGCCAACACCTCTCCTCATAATCCACTAACTCAGACAAGAATGCTCTCATTGAATCATGCTGACACAATGGGCCCTATATTTACTGGAGATGGAGGAGTTTTGTGCTCAGAAAACTAGGACAAATGGGTTTCCCTCAGGTCTAGCTGAATTTAACAGCAGGACCTGACTAACATGGTCTGTCTACATTTCCCAGCAGCAGCCAGCCAGATAAGCTGTTGGGTTGGCAGGCCTTCCACACTAGGCCTCAGTCAGGGAGATGAGGAAGGGAGGGATATGAGTCCATTAGGGGGATTGGCATGAATGGGTGGAGATCAGAAGGGCTGCTGGGGAGATCACAAGGGTCTGGTGAGATCGAGGGCTTCAGTTAGAGGGGGCAGAAGACGGAAGAGGGACCAGAAGACTGGTTCTGTGGATAATTATTGCTCAGTGGCGAGAGCAGATTGCAGAGATACAGTGGAGGCGGGTATGGGGAAAGGGGCGACCTCAGTGTTGTTGGCGTAAGAAGCAGGTTAGCTGGGTGGGCCGGGTGATAACATTCCTGCTCCTCCTGAGTCACAAGTAATGCGGGAAAACCACTTATCTCCCTGGATCTGGAATAACCCTTCCACTGTGTTCCCTGAGGAACACAAACCCGTCCTGGCCAGGGTTAAATTTAAATGGAAGTAAAATATGAGGCATGCAACCTTTTTAAAATAGTTAAATGGGTACTCCATCTCCATTAAAGCAGAGTGAAGGCAGGCTTGAGGCAGATTGGGTTTGGATTTGAAATTTTTAACACGTTAAGATCCCAGTTACCCAAACACACCTGTTTTGGGAATTAAAATCTGCTTTATAAGGCAGTTTACAAGCTACCAACCACTCAATACAAAGGGAACCCAGTCAGAAGGTATAGGTCAATAGTACCAGCAGTGCTATACCTAAGTACCCTTCAGGTATTTTACACGTTTCTCTGTGGACCATAACACTGCAGCACAGATGCCTGACATTCAGTTCATTCCTTGGATTTGCATGAGATTAATATTTCTTTACTTTCACTCAGCCTGGCCCACCTATTTGTCAATGCACTCCTGCCTCCCATCCTCTACACTTTGCATTAGTGGGATCTGAACCCATATCCCCAGGCTAATACCCTGAGGACATGGGTTCAAATCTCGCTGTGGCAGCTGGTGGAATTTAAATTCAATTAATAAAAGAATCTGGAATATAAAAAAAGCTAGTCTCAGTAATGGTGACCAAGAAACTATCATCAATTGCTGTAGAAACCCAACAGGTTCACTAATGTCCTTTAGGGAAGGAAATCTGCCGTCCTTACCTGGTCTGGCCTACATGTGACTCCAGACCCACAGCAATGTGGTTGACTCTTAACTGCCCCTTGAAATGGCCTAACAAGCCACTCAGTTCAAGGGCAATTAGGGATGGACAACAAATGCTGGCTTTGCCAGCAACACCCACATGCCAGGAATGAATAAATAAGGATACAATTATGGTGCCTTGTCTCAGGTTTTGCAGCAAACTAAGGAGATGTTAGAATACACCAGCTCCCAATCCTGTGAGGAAAATGTGTGGTGAGGAGCAGATGAAGAATCTGTCTGGAGGTGGGGATCAAAATGGCTGATTCAATTAAAAATACTGCTAAACAAAGAAAGCTATGTTATCTGACAGCGTGAGTTGAGGCAATAAGAATTGTAACGACTGCACTGTGCTCTATATCTCTAACCCATTTATCATCCTGTGACACGGCTATATAAAGTCCATGAACTTTTGCTCCCAGATTAGCATTCTTGTCAAAGCTGACTTGGCTGGAATCCTTGAGATTGTTTCAAAATATGATTTGCGAGTCAGGATTCAAATGTTACAACAGAACAGCTGGCAACCTGCCAGTGTAAACAATAGGAGCAGGAACTAGCAACTCAATTTCAAATTCACTTCAAAAACAGAATTACCTGGAAAAACTCAGCAGGTCTGGCAGCATCGGTGGAGAAGAAATCAGTTAACGTTTCGAGTCCTCATGACCCTTCGGCAGAACTGAGTATAGTTAGGAGAGGGGTGAAATATAAGCTGGTTTAAGGTGGGGGGGTGGGGGGGGGCCCCCACCTTAGACTAGCTTATATTTCACCTTTCTCCTAACTATACTTCAGTTCTGCCGAAGGGTCATGAGGACTCGAAACGTTAACTGATTTCTTCTCCACCGATGCTGCCAGACCTGCTGAGTTTTTCCAGGTAATTCTGTTTTTGTTTTGGATTTCCAGCATCCGCAGTAGCTTTTTGCTTCAAATTCACTTGTCTTCTCTGCTCTTTCTTGGCGTTAGTGGTTCTCAATGAGGCGAGGCCCAGTTAAGGATGAAATCATATCAGTGGGAGGGCTACGCTATGTGGGCACAGCCCACTGGCTTCCGAGTCCCAACTCTATCAGAACTATTAACCTATCTGATGGCTCCATGCAACAACATGCAACATAACCTCTGATAAACCACGCTCTCCTGTAGCTTTTCCCACTCATGGTCCAGCACCTGAACTTGCAAGTGAAGCAGTCATTTGGCCGATAGATCACAGTAATATAAACGGGAGGATTGGGGTGGGTGGGAGGGGGCACTGAGTGCACTCCTGGACAGCCTCCCATACTTTGCTCTCCATAAACTTGAGCTCATCCAAAACTCTGCTGTCTGTTTTCTTACTTTAATCAAGTCCTCTTCACCCACCACCTCTGTGCTCACTAACTGGCTCTCTGTTGAGTGCCACCTTGATTTTAACATTTTCATCCTTGTTTTCAAATCCCTCCATGGTCTCACCCCTCTCCCTATCTCTGTAATGTCCTTCAGCCCCACAGTGGTCTGAGATCTTTGATTTTCTCGAAGTCTGGCTTCTTGTGTGTCCCTGATTTTAATCACTCCAGCACTGGTGATCTTAGTTTCAGTGGCCTTGGCCCTAGGCTCTGGAATTCCCTCCCTACACCTCTCCACCTCTCTACCTCGCTTTAAGACACTCTTCAAAACCTACCTCTTTGACCAAGATTTTGACCAACTGCCCAAATGTTGTTTTATGTGGGCTCGATGTCAAATTTTGCTTCATAACATGAAGCATCTTAGTACTTTTTATTACGATTTAAAGGCTCCATATAAATATAAGTAGTTGGTGATGTTGTTTGGGAGTTGGTGAAATAGGAATGGAATGGGACACATCAGGAAACACCTTTTCACCCAAAAGGTATTGGAAACCTGGAACTCACTCCCACCAAAAGGCTGTGGGATTCTGGGGGGGTCAATTGAAATTTTCAATGCTGTGATCTGTAGACCTTTGTTAGGTGAGGATATTGGAGGATGTGAATTAAAGATGGGTTGATGAGTTGAGGTACAGTTGAGGCAGGATCTAAGGTTAGACAGGCTGAATGGCCAGCTTTTGGTTGCTACATTCCTATAGGAAGGAGTAGAAAAAATTGTTGTTATCCAGCAATTGGGAATGTCCAAGACTGGGGATCTGAGATAGCTGGAGGAAGCCCTGAAGCCCGGGCCAGGAGTTGAGATGCTTCTGGGATTAAGACTGAAAGTAGAAATGCTCCTGAGCTTGGGTACAGAGGTAGAGATTTTTCTGGGACTGGGGTTTGGGAGCAGAAGTGGCTCCTGAGCTGGAGCTGGGACCAGGAGTGGAGGAAATCCAGGGAGTATGGTTGGGAGCGGAGGCATTTCTCGGACTGGAGTTGGGCCTGAGAACAGAGGTGTTCCTAGGGTTGAGGGTGAAAAGGAAGTATAAGGCTCATATTTAATTTATCATTATATATTAGTTGCTTTATAGCGAGTTACATTGGCTCTGAAATTCCTGAGCTGGGGAGGACAGAACTCCAAGATATTATTCACTGGGAGTCTGGGCTGGAAGAAGGATCCATTTCCCCAGTATCTAAAATCTCAATGAGGAGGTTGATACATTCTGTGCGACCTCCTTGGCAAGAATTTGGGGGCAGGCTTTGGGGTCCATTCTTGTACACACTGTTATTAGGCCCAGTGGATTCTCTAGCTGATGAGAACAGGCATTGATTGTAAACAGGGACTTTCAATTACCTTTCTTGGGGCAGTAAAAGGAATATAATGGGGTTGATATTTCAAAACCACCAGTCTAACTTTGCACCACAATTTTCCTGCCAAAAATTACCAATTTTCCCCAACATGCACCCCAATGCTCCCCAATTTAAACTGTCATCATATAAGTGTTGGATGAGGGGTGGTGGGGACTGTCTGGGAGAGACCATTTTGTTTGCTGTATCTGGTGTAACTTATCAATCTGATTGGGACATGTAGAAACGTGGGCACTTGAGAATATGAGCCTTGAGCATCCTCCACCATTTAGTTCAATTATAGCTAATTTGTATCTTACCTCCATCAACTCGTCTTAGTTCCATAATCCTGAACAAATTGCCTAACAAAAATCTATCAATCTCAGTTTTGAAATTTTCAATCAAAGACCAGCCTCAACAACGTTTTAGAGGAGAAAATTCTAGATTTCCCAGGGCGCTTTTACTGACCGCACCCACCCGCGTGCGTGAACTTCCGCACTCACCTTCCTCCCGCCCTCGCCCCGACAGCGCTGAGCGCTGCAGCACACCTTTCACACGTGCTGACCGTTAATTGGCCAGCCAGTGTGAAATCGCAGTCGGGGCCCAATCGCGGGCGGCGATTCGTTTCGTGGCCACTCCCACTCGCCCCCACTGACCCTGCCTGGCGACTGGGAAATTCTGGCCTTGGTCTCCTTATTTGCTAAAAGATATAGTTGCGTTAGAAGCAGTTCAGAGAAGGTTCACTAAACTTATCCATGGGATGAGGGGCTTATCCTATAATGAAAGGTTGAACAGGTTATGTCTATACCCTTTGGAGATTAGAAGAATGAGACGTGATCTTATTGAAACCTATAAGATTCTAAGGGGGCTTGACAGGGAGGGTGCGCGAGGATGTTTCCACTTGTGGGGGAGACTAGAACCAGGGGACACCGTTTAAGAATAAGACTTTTTAAGACTGAGATGAGGGGAATATTTTTTTTCTCTGCGAGGGTCATTAGTCTGTGGAATTTTCTTTCCCAGAAAACAGTGGGGGCTGAGTCATTGAATTTATTCAAGGCTGAGTTAGACTTTTGATAGACAAGGGAGTCAAGGGATATGGGAGCAGACAGGGAAGTGGAGTTGAGACCACACCCAGATCAGTCATGACATTATTGAATGACTCAAAGGGCCGATCGGCCTACTCCTACTCCTAAGTCCTATGGCCTTTTAGCTCGGTGGGCGGGTGGGATTGGCAGGCCTGGGAGCGGCCGGGAAATGGACCGCCAACCGCGATTGGCCCCCGGCTGTGATTTCACACTGGCTGGACAATTAACGGCCAGCCAGCATGAAGTGCGCACTGAAAAGCTCAGCGCTGACGGGGTGGGGAGGCGATAATGTCAACGCGGGCGTGGGTGAGCGCTTAGAGAAAGATCCCTGGAGGCAGAGAGCTGTCTCAGGGAGCTGCAGACCTGAAAATCTTCCAATAAAGTTTTAAAAAGTAGAAAAAACAATGCCTGAGCTTCACAATCAAGCGCCTGAAAATATAGATGATAAAAAATGCCGCCGCCTACAGATTTTTATTTTAATTTTATTTCATAATGGAAATCTCATCCTGCCCTTGGATGAGGTTTGATGAAAACTGTAAAGGCCGCCTGGCCGATTCGCCCGTCCGCCAACTGTAAGGTTGGACGGATGACATAAAATCGCAGACAATTGCGTTGTTAATGGACCTAATTACCCGCTTCATTGTCGGTGGACGGGCTTCTGACTTTTGCGCGCACCCTCCGAGCAAAATATCGCGCGAGTGCACGGTGATGTTGGGATGCTTACCTGGCGTAATCTCGCCTGATTTCGCGCCTGATTGGGCCGGGCGTGCACCCACCCGATCAACGTAAAATTTAGCCCCGTATTCCTATCCCTTTCTTCCAGCCCTCTTGAAATAAAGACAATATTCCATTATTCTTTATAAATAATTGTGTAACTATCCATTAGCTTTTTGTGATTGCTGTACTTTGGACACACAAATCTCTCTGGCCTTCCATTGTTCCTAGATCTTCGTTATTTAGAGAATATTCTGACATGTTTCTATGTCCAAAGTGAATGATCTCACACTCCTTATATCTGCCACAGTTTTACTCGCTCACTTAATTCATCAATGTCATTTTGCACATTTCTGCTCCCATCTACATGATTTACTGTGCCATCTAACTTGGTATCACAGAAAACCTGAGATTTGTGACTCCCCTTTCCTGCTTCTAAGTCATTTATAAATATAATTTGTCAAAAGCTGATGCCCTAGCACAGAGTCCAGGGGATAGCACTATCCACATCCTGCCAATTTGATTACATGCCTTATTCTATTTCTTACCATCTACAGAAACCCATGCCTGCAATTTCATGCACTCACATTTTCTGTGTTTCTGATTTAGAACATTATTGAACACCTTTTGGCAATTAATATAAATATCATCCATCGACACTCTTTCATCTACCATGAGTGACCTCCTCAAAAATAAACGACATTAGTCAGGCATTGACTTACCCTTTACAAATCCACACTGACTCTCTCTGCTCTGCTCATTTGTCTCCATGGCCAGAGTTTTCTCGTTGGCATGCTGCCTCCGCAGGCCGACACGTTAAACGACGCTTGGTGACATTGGGCGAGCGCCCTGACGTCACCATGTGCCATTGCTATTTAGGTGGGCGGGCGCGCGATGTTCTCAGATGTGCGCCCGCCATTAATTAATCAACTAGTTAAGGTCCTCGAGGCAGCAATTGTCTACAATTTTTCAGGGCCTGTGCGATCTTCAGGATGTCGCACGGGCGCAACGGGCAGGCGGGCAGGAGACATTTGTATAACCCTCCACCCCAAGGGTGGGATAAGAGGGGTGAGTGGGGTTGCGAGTGGTACCTGTTAGATATTTAATTGTGAAAGTTACTGACACTTGCCTGTGTGAGCAGGAATACTTCAAAACTCTTCACAGCTGCTTGGACAGGAGTAACAGCCTTCAGGTCAGGACTCTACAGTAAAGATCATTTTTGGGGCCTTGCTGGTTTCAGGAAGCCTTCCCTCAGCCTGAGAATGGGAGTTGTGCTCTCCACTGGAGGTACCTCCTCTGAGGAGGAAGGGAGGGCCAGAAGGGGAGGAGTCTCCGGGGAGCCACCTTTGGGAGGAGAGGCGCAGGCACAAGGCGCACAGGGCCAACAGGAAGTCCAAGGCAGAAGGGGCCGCAGAAGATGCCACTATCCTGCTGCCAGGGTTTACAGGCGGCGAAGCAGCTACCTCAATATGTCCATGGTGCAGTGCCAAAGGAGGCTTCATCTCTCAAGGGAGACAGTCACTTCCATCTGTCAGATGATAGGCCCTGAGATCTGCACCAACTGTGTGGATGGGCACCCCATGCCAGTGCTGTTGAAGGTCACAGCTGCCCTCAACTTTTATGCCTCCGGCTCTTTCCAGGGCTCGTTGGGTGATCTTTGCGGAGTCTCCCAATCAGCTGTCTGCACTTGTGTCAAGTAGCTTAAAGATGCTCTGTTCAGACGGGCATCGACCTTCATCCACTACCGTTGGGACCAGGCCAACAAGAAAGAGTGAGCCAGAGGCTTCGCGCCCATTGCTGGCTTCCCTCGTGTCCAGGGTGCTATAGACTGTACACATGTGGCCATCAAGGTGCCAGCAGGTGAGCCCGGTGCCTTCATCAACAGGAAGGGCTTCCACTCCATGAACGTGCAGATAGTGTGTGATCACAGGATGCAGATTCTACAAGTCTGTGCAAGGTACCCAGGCAGCTCCCACGACGCCTACATCCTCAGACACTCCCAGGTGCCGGGGCTCTTCAGTGCTCTGGCTCGGCTGGATGGTTGGCTGCTGGGTGACGAGGGCTATCCCCTCAGAAGGTGGCTCATGAAGCCTCTCCACCATTCAAGAACAGAAGCTGAGCAGCGGTACAATAGGAGCCAGGGCTCCACAAGGGCTGTGGTGGAGAGAGCCATCGGTCTTCTCAAGATGCACTTCCGATGCCTGGACTGCTCAGGGGGCGCACTCCAGTGCCCTGCAGATCGTGCATCACTGATAGTGGTTGCATTCTGCGCTCTCCACAATCTTGTGCTGGAAAGGGGTGACTCAGTAGATGAAGGAGATGTAGATGCAGTGGCTGCGGCTGCACATGATGAGTCCAGTAGTGAGTCCGAGGATGAGCACGCACAGGAGAACGCTGAGGGGGTAGATGCTGACCCGGGCATCCTCCAGGGAGACAGGGACACCCAGGAGGCTTTAATGCAAAGAACCCACCACAGATGGATCTCCAACACATGCCAGGGCTGCAGGCTCCAAACTCGATGCCTGAGTGCAAAATCTGCCTGGATAGGAACATTAACTAAGACCCTTGTCAATAAAGCTCGATGTCAAACAACTCATCATAACATCATGGGTTCCTGTCCACCTGCAGGAGTAAAGAATCACCCTGAGCCATGCTCGCATATCAACATTTAATGATATAACAAAATGAAATTCAGAAATCAAAAAGAAGGTGTTGCACATCACACCAAGTCTCAATGAACTAATAAAAACAAAAAACTACTGCGGATGCTGGAAATCCAAAACAAAAACAGAATTACCTGGAAAAACTCAGCAGGTCTGGCAGCATCGGCGGAGAAGAAAAGAGTTGACGTTTCGAGGACTCGAAACGTCAGCTCTTTTCTTCTCCGCCGATGCTGCCAGACCTGCTGAGTTTTTCCAGGTAATTCTCTCAATGAACTAATAGTGGGGCAACATAAAAGCACCAGTGAGAAGCTCGTGGTGTGCCTAAGTTGCTTTAAATTTACTCACGGGTGCTATGTCTAGGTGCTTCCCCCTCGCTGGCACTGGCATTGGAGCCAGCCTGCTGATTCTGCTGTCCTGTCGGCCTCAATGACCTTGGCGGGCGTCCTCTGGCTCGTGGAGCCTGTGCTGGCTCTGCCTGGGCGGGAGCAGCCAGTTCCACAGCTGGCATCACCCCAGTTGCTGCAGCCTCATCGGATCCCACGGTCACTGGCAGAGGGGCGGAGGAGCTGCTGCCTCCATCCAGAGCGCCCTGAGAGGAGCTCGCAGAGATGACAGGCAGCTGCTGCGCCAAACATGAGGTCGATTTGGACCTCCCTGTTCATCATTGATGGATGGGCACCGAGCTGGGATACTTGGTGCCCAAACCATCTCCCACACTGGCACTGACCAGCTGAGGTCAATGCCGCTGTGAGGGCTTGCTGGTCCGAGCACATCCCCAGGAGGCCCTGGTTGTTTTCCTGGAGGAGCCTCTCCATGAGAGTTGCCGCTCTCTCCATGGTGGAGGCATGGGGCTCAGGCATGAAGCTCATTGCATCGGTGATGCTCTGCGTGGACTCCTCAAGCACAGGCTCCATGCCACACATTCCCTCATGTATCTCCTGCAGACTCTGCTGGAATTCCAGCATTTTCTGCCTCATGGACAACTCCAGAGGCTCATCATCAGCCACCGACCAATCATGTATCTGCTCCCCTGCACTGCTCCGACTGCCAGTGCCATGGGCACTCTCTGTCTCCACCTGAACCACAAGTGAGTGTGAAGTGTCCTCACTGCTGTGCCCTGGGACACGAGTTGAAGATCTAATTCCCACTGAGGTGCTAGTATCTGCGCTGGTGCCTGCCTGGCAGAGATGGTGTGACGCTGGTGAATTGATATGTTCAGGACCCTCGGGTGTGAGAGGGGGCCCCTCTGCCTCCTCCTCCTGACCCTGCTCCACTGGTGCTGAAAGGAAGAACAAGGACATTTGATTAGTTAACGTGGAGACAATGTCAATGTGCATCCCTGTCCCCCAGATCATTATGCACTCATCCTTCCATAAGCAATGGTCAAGCCATGTTGCAAACTTCAATCACTGAACATTCAGCGGTGCCATGGCCGCTGGGACACATGGGCAGTGCTGGGCAAACACACCTCCCCATGGCACCCCAGTCTCACTGCTACCGGTGGACCTGGGCACATGGCGCCTCTCCAGATCCGTGGCCTGCTGTTCGAATGGAGTCACGATGGCCAACTGGGCCAGGCCTCTGCCAGTCTGCGTCCACTCGGCAGCGTTGTGTGTGGTGTTCTCCTGAAAAGGAGACAGGGGCATTGATTAGTCCACCCCGTACCTGGATTCCCATCGCATCCCTGCCACCCCAAACTGAGTGGGACATTGCAGGGCTCCAGTGAATCATCACCCCGCAGCTGCCACACACTCACCAAGAAGCCAGGGCTGGCCCCCCCTTGCCCACATACTGCCTCCATCACATTTGCCACCACACGGTCTAACCTTGCAAAGAAAAGACGCACAAGCACATGGAACACCAAGGGCAGCAGATGGGTGGGTGCCCCACCACCGGGAAGCTCCCCTCCCAGCAGGTCAGCAGCCTGACTTTGACATGTTTCGCAGTTCCAGCACTGTGCAGAGGTGCAGCCCCTGAATCTATACTCTGGGTGCCAGTGTCACACATGCTGCGGGTGCAGAACCCACCTCAGCACCACCCTCTCAGGGTGAGCTAGGCATGGGCACTATCTGCTGGCCCACCCAGCGAGGGATACATGCAGTGAATGATTCAATGCTGTAACTGCACTCAGAGTTGTTGCGGGGTGGGTTGGTGGGAAAGGCTGACGGCTGCATTAAATGACCTCCAGCCAACATGGGACTCACCCTTTCCGAGCGCAGGAGGTTATTGATTCTTTTGCAGCACTGGACCCATGTGCGTCGCACCACATCATGGGAGCTCAAACTCTTGGCCACCTTCTCCCAGGCGTAGGTGGGGAGGCCTCTGTCTCCCATTCCTCGGAAGCAGGACCACCCGCGGTGCTGCCAGCTCCTCCAGGAGGGCAACTAGGCAATCATCAGAAAACCAAGAAGCACACTGCCCCCGCTGGCCTACCCTCCGGCCTGGCAAGATCCACTGGCCTACCCTCCGGCCTGGCAAGATCCACTGGCCTACCCTCCAGCCTGGCAAGCCCCGCTGGCCTACCCTCCGGCCTGGCAAGATCCACTGGCCTACCCTCCGGCCTGGCCTGCTCGCCAGAGACCCTCCGGTGAGCCCTTCTACCTGCCATTGTGAGCAGCCTTACAAAGGCTGCCAGCGCTTCTTTTAAACAGGCCGCCGGGTGGCCATTGGACCCGGCGGTCAGTGCACTTCCGCCGACGCCTGCCCACTCCCGTTATCCTCGGGAGTCAAGAAATACGCTGGGCGGGCCTTAATTAGCCCGCCCGCATAAAATGGCGGCGCGGGTGGCGATTGGGTTCGCGTCTGCCCGCGCTTGCTCCCGCTTGGCCCGCCCGATGTGGAGAAAACTCTCCCCCGTGTGCTGTTATTTGTCTCTAATAATAGATTCTAGTAACTTTCCCAGACCTGTCCAGACATTAGACTAAGCAGTCCATGATTTCCTAGTTTTCCTTCTTAAATAATGGAGTAACAGTGGCAGTTTTCCAATCCGAGGAGTGATTCCCTGAATCAGTACAGTTTTGGAAGATCCTGACTAAACATCTGCAATTTTTTCATCCATTTTTAATACCCTACTGTAGAAAACGCCAAGTCCTGGTAATTTGTCAATCTCATTTTCCATTACCATTGTTTTTTACTTAAATTACATATATAAATTCCTCCCCTTGTCTTCTTCATATCTCTGGTACTTTATCTTCAGCCTCTTCCATGAAGACAGATAGAAAGCCTGTTATTGTGGTTTTATTTTGGGATTCTTTAACTTCTTACTCCAGAAGGGGCGTTGCTGGAGGTAATGGTCTTTTGTCGAAAACAGATTTATTTACATAATAACTATTTACAAAGGTTAAGTGAGACCAAGATATCACTGGAGCTACTCCCTAAGATGCTTCTCAGTCATCCTCTCTCAACGAGTGATATCACTGTGACATAGCTCCTTATGCACATGCTCAGTAGCTATCATTAGAGTTAACCCTTTATTGTATATTCCGCCACCCCTCCCTCCAAGTTCACTCTTCCCATGAACTGGTAACCTCATGTATTTTTTACAGTTTCTATCCAACCCCTGCTCCCATCACCCCCAGTCCCATCCCAAAACACTTGCGCCAAAAGCGTCAATCCCCAACAGTGTCCTTGGCTCTCTTGGAGGGCGTGTAGGGCATATGTGTTCCCTTATCGTCTCCTTGGAAGGCAAGCACATTGGTGGAGTGGGATAGCAGCTTCTCATGACAGCTGGCTCCTAGGCTGTGACTCTTACAATGACCTGTAATGAAACATGTCCCCTCATGCACGTGTGTCACATGAGCAGGGACATGTAAATAATGAAAAATTAAAGCTTTTATTTTATTTTTATTTTGCCTTTGGAAACCTCATTCCTCCCGTGGGTGAGGTTTCCAAAAAAATGCAAGGGGCGCTTGGCCTTTTCGCCAGCCCGCCAACTGTTAGGTCAGATGGGCAGTGAAAAATTTGATTCAATTGGTTACTTAATGGCCTTACCCAGACCGTTTAATTGCCGGAGGAGGCAGCCGCCCGCCAACCGAACTATCGAGCGACTGTGCATCGACATCGGCACGCTCGGCCGACATCAAGGTGTGTCATTCATGGGGAGGCGAAGGCGTAGTGATAATGTCACTAGACCAGTAATCCAGAGACCCTGGGGAATGCTCTGGGGACCCAAGTTCGAACCCCACCACAGCAGAAAAAATCTGGAATTAAAAGTCTAATGATGACCATTGTCGATGGTCATGAAAACCCATCTGATTCACTAATGTCCTTTAGGGAAGGAAATCTGCCATCCTTACCCGGTCTGGCCTACATGTGACTCCAGACCCACAGCAATGTGGTTGGCTCTTAAATACTGTCTAAACAAGGGCAGTTAGGGACGGGTAATAAACGCTGGCCTAGCCAGTGATGCCCACATCCCAAGAATGAATTTTAAAAAAATTCAGGTGCGTGCCTGCCAAGTGAAAATTGCTGCCCTATGGGTCTGGTATTAGGATAGAATCGTTACAGTGCAGAATAGAGACCAAATACTTTTTTTAATGGCATCATTTGTAGTTTGATACGTTAACAGTTTATCTCAATTTATTGCCGTCAAGTTCTGCCTGCTTCCTCCAAAGCCACCTTACCGAAACTTAAACCCTTGGTTTGTGACTCACCCTTTTCTCTGTCAAACCTAAAATCAAGTTGTACCATGTTATAGTCAGCATTGGCTGGGTGTTCCCTTTCTGTTAGATTGTTGGCTGATTCAGGTTTATTATTCATTACTAAATTTAAGATGTTGGTTCAAGATCATGTTGTTCCACAAAACTGGCTGGCATACACTCAAGAAATTCATTGCCTTTGGGACTTAAAATGCTCTCCTTCCCCTGTTTAGGCAAAAACCGAAGTCTTTTAACATAACTACTCGATTTTTGCAACAAACTTTTCTGATCTTCGTGATTCTATATCCCACTATTTTATCACGGCCTTTAGAAGATTTCCAAACCACTCCCACCAAAGCCTCATTTCTTTATCTACCCCTCAGTTCTGCCAGCTGTTCATTATGACAGAAATCCTCCCTTTCGAATGCTGCAGGTGTCCCTTGTCAATATTACTCCTACTCCTTGGGGGGAATTTTCCAGTCGGTGAGTGGGGGTGGGACCCGCTCTCCGACGCGTAAAATGACGCACGGTGATGTCAGGCGGGCGTCCCGACGTCACCGCGCGTCATTTAGATTGTCAGCTCGGTGGGCGCGCAGCCGAGTTGGCTGTGGGCCCACTGAACTGTCAAAGGCCTATTAAGGCCTGTTTAAAACTAATCAAATCAATTAACCGAGCTGCCCGTCCACCCCTAATGTTGTCGGGGGGCAGGCGAAGAGCTCAGGCGGCCTTTGCATTTTTCATGGAACCTCATCCACGGGCGGGATGAGGTTTCATGAAGTGTTTATGAATTAAATAAAGTTTTTAATTAATGTTCCTTGACATGTCCCAGCTCATGTGACACTGTCACACGGGGGGACATGCCTTAAAATATTTTCAATTCTTTATTTAAATTCTTGAACCTTAAACAAATCTCCCTGAGGCACCACTGTGGCTCAGGGAACTACCCAACCCCACTCCTGCACAGGGAGCGGTCAGCGCTTCCGGGCGAGCGACACGCTGGGTGGGCCTTAACTGTCCCGCCCACATAAAATGGTGGCGCGGTCCCGATCAGAGACACCAATGGGGTTCGTGCTCGATCCCGCCCACCCCCCGCACAACTCCCCACCCCGACAGGGGGAAAGTTCAGTCCCTTATTTTCCAATTTCCCTCTCCGTTCTAAAGGCTGTATCTCCTGCTAGATTGAGCTCCCAGTCATGTCCAGCTTTTAACCAGGCCTCAGTAACACTCAAACGCTTCAAACTAAACGTGTGCTTCTCATTCACTGGTTTCATTACTTATGCTACAATGTGCATAGTCTCTTACTGACGCAACAAATTCAAAGATTCCCTTTGATCTTGATCCTGTGTCATCATCCAATCAACTTTAAAATTGGCGTAGGGGCGCTGTGAGGATGGAAATGTTGGTCGTCTGATTGCGGACGAAATGGCGGAGGGGCTGTTGGAGGCAGAGGTTATATAACGAAAACTGCAGGAAAATATGCAAGCAAAGTTGGCAACCATACCCCAGAGGCACAGGAACATCTGGAGCCACTCCCTGCAGCTCACTGGCACTGGGCACAGGATATGACCTGCTACTACTGGTTGGTGCTGTCACAAAATAAATAGTCCCAGCGGGATCCCTGTGAGAAGGTTGTGTTTAAAGCTTCGAATATAACAGTGTTAGTAGCCAGCCCAGGATCTATCAATGTAAACTATTCCTGTCATTTGGCAGGACTCTCTCAGACTGTCACTATCTCCGGGGTGCCCTTTTTAAAATTCATTCACGGGATGTGGGCTTCGCTGGCTGGGCCAGCATTTATTTCCCATCCCTAGTTGCCCTTGAGAATGTGGTGGTGAGCTGCCTTCTTGAACCGCTGTAGTCCATGTGGTGTAGGTTGTGAGAAGTTCCTGCAATATTTTGCAGATGCAGATAGTGCAATTTTCCATTGTGTTAATGATATACATGGAAAGCATCTCCATTAGCCTCCCTCAAGAGATCATTGCTCCCAAATCATTGTGCATTTGAAGATTGAGTCTCTGAGATCTGCAACTCTGAGCTCCTTAGTTAAGGACATGGATAGAACTAGATATAATTTACAGCACAGAAAGAGGCCATTCAGCCCAAATGGTCTATCTTAGTGTTTATGCTCCACACGAACCTCCACCTTACTTCATCTCATCTTGTCACCATATCATCCTGTTCCCTTTTATCTCATGTGTTTATCAAGCTTGCTCTTAAACCCATCTAAGCTATTCACCTCACCTATTCCATAGGGTAGTGAGTTTCACATTCTCGCCACTTTCTCAGTAAAGAGATTTCTCCTGAATTCCTTATTTGATTTACTAGCAACTATCTTATATTTACAGCTTCTAGTTTTGACTCTCACAAGTGGAAGAATCCTCACATTAGCCATATGAAACACTCTTATAATTTTAAAGATCTCTTCTCAGTCTTCTCATTTCTAGAGAAAAGGATTGCAATCTGTCCAGTCTTTCTTGATAGTTGCACCCTCTCACTTCTGGGATCATATCTTTATTGCACTTTCTCCAGTGATTCTCAATCATTTTGGCGATTTGGAGAATTGCTTCTCTCTCTGCATGGAGGAGCAGTAACCAGCTCTCCTTCCATGCCCAACCCTTTATGTTTACTGCTGCTCCGTGCCTCACTCCATGCAAACTCTCATGATCCACTAGCTACTTTCTCCATCTGAGTGGGTGCCTCTGGGATGGTGGTTCTGTAGGTATGATGCCAAACGAATTTGGTGATGTACTGGCTGCTGATGCTCAGGATATGCCAGCACATTCCTCTTTGGAAGGCTGGAGCGGTGAATGGAGAGGACGGACTCTTCCTGTAGTGCACGGCACTATTCTATGAAACGCAAAAGATTTTGTCTAGCTGCACAAAATACGACACTTCCAATTATAACGAAATAACAGCCAGGTGGAAGTTGACTATAGAACTTTAAGAAAGTGCAGAAAGCAGACACTACCTCTGGTGAGCGTTTCCCAGCTGTGGGCTACCTTGTCCTGCCAACTCACTTCCCTCTGCCTTCTCCCACAGCCTCTCTTGTCAAAATTACCTCCTCCTCATGTAGACGTAAGTTTTTTCTGTGATGCTGCTCGTCCGCTAGTGCCATTTTGTTGGTACCGGTTATGGGTCAGCTTTTCCTTTAAGGGAATAAAGAGAGGGTTGAGGCCTCTGAGTGCCATGGGCTCTTGCATTCCATGATGATGAGAGTTGGAGGAACATTGTCCCTTTAAAAGAAGTGACCTTGAAAGGCTAGCAATAACTCAGGAACTTAGATGGTGTTTTAGTGTTTGTGAGTTTGCTCCTTGCGTAAGTGCCTTTCCCTGACACACACATACCAGTAAAGAATATGATAGGTCAAGAGGTGAGTGATATCTGTATTCGTGGTGGAAGATATGTATTGACAGTATCGACCATGGCTCAGTTGGTAGCATTCTCAACACTGAGAGAGAAGCTCATAGGGTTCAAGTCCCACCTAAAGGAATGAGCACATAAACTAGGTTAACACTCTATTGCAGTGCTGAGACAGTGCTGCACTGTCAGAGGTGCCATCTTTCGGATGAGATATCAAACTAAGGCACATCTGCTCTTCCAGATGGATGTCAAAGATCCCAAGACACGATTCCAAAGAAGACCATGTGTTGAGGGCTGGGTTCTGCCCAGTGTCCTGGTCAATATTTATAGCTCAACAAGCTCAGCTAAATAGATGAATCTGGCCATTGTCTCATACTGTTTATGGGAGCTTGCTATGTGCAAATTGACTGCAACATTTTCCTCATTATGACAGTGGTCACACTTCAAAAATACTTCATTGGCTGCAAAGAGTTTTGGGGAGGTTGTGAAAGGTGCTATATAAATGCAAGTCTTTCATTTATTTTATGGGTTCATTTTCTTAAATCTTCAGTGAAACATATTTGGTTAAAAATTGAGATGGTAGGAATAGGAAGGAAGGTCAGGCAGAATCTCTTCAGGTGCAGACATAAGGAGAACATTGCCTAGGGCTGTGGTGAAGTAGATTCAAGTGTCTCATTCTAACTGAAGCACAAAAGAAAGGGAGTGTAAATTCTTCAGGGCCATTATGATGGGTTCGAAAAATCAGAGTTAGTTACTAGCAGCTGAGGAAGACTGTTCACCAATCATCCTTACCCTGTTAAGGGCAGGGGAGAGATGTGGGATAATTCCTCCCTTTTTTCCCACCTCTCAACTGAGCGCAACAAGATGTATTTCAGAGGAGAAGTGTTTTCACCCTTTAAGTGCTGTGACTTAAGAACAGACGCTGCAAAACAGGCTTTCCTGTAAGTTTAAATCAAAAGAAAGGATAAACATTTACTTTCACAACACCCAAAAATGTAATTGTGTCAAGAAAACAAGAAATTGTAATATTTTTCTTTGGTAATAACCCTGGTATATTTTCTTATGCACTGGAAGTCAGGCTGTAGAACTCTCAGAAAACAGTGTGAACAAGGCCAGACCTGATGACGCAGTTGCTGTCAGCCTCAGAGGACACCCCAAGGCAGAAGCACGGTGTGGTAAAATTATGGACTTCTATAGATTTTTTTTTGGAAGAATATACTTTATTCATAAAATATCTGAAAGAACATTACAAAACATTTCCAAATGGCCATCACAAAAAGTACAATCAGATTCAACTTTTACACGTGGATCACGAGATGCTTCAATACAATCAATGAATCTTACAGTCATTTCAATATGATCATTACAGGCAGTCAGACAGTGCAATGGTATTGGAGTTATCGACATACACCATGTTGCACTCTGAGGTGCTTCAATACAATTATAATACAATTAGTATTCACTACATACAATCTTTGTGAGCCATACAGCCCGAGGGGTCTATACAATTCCCAGCCCCTCGGTGCACTATGGCAGAAAGGTCTTAGACAGCGACCTTTCCCCATTGCGCCTTTGCGGTGGCTGCCCCAAGCTTTAGTGTGTCCCTGAGCACGTAGTCCTGGACCTTGGAATGTGCCAGTCTGCAACACTCGGCCGGGGACAACACTGCAATGGAAGGCAAACAAATTTTGGGCAGTCCAAAGAGCATCTTTCACCGAGTTGATGATCCTCCAGCTGCAGTTGATGTTCGTCTCGGTGTGTGTCCCTGGGAACAGCCCGTAGAGCACAGAGTCCTGTGTCACAGAACTGCTCATGTGGAACCTCTGTATGGACTTCTATAGATTTTAAGATTTATAAGGATAGTTGCTGAACAGAAAAGGGAATGATTAGCTCTGGGGGTAATTCAGTTAAGATTTGTGGAGCTGCTTTAATGTACTATTTCCTGTGTGAAGCTATTCCTGTGTTTAAAGGTAATTGTCCTTTTATTCCTTTATTCTTTTAATAAATGTTTACTTTACTATAAAATCATGACAAGTAGTCGGGGAAATAATTTCCTGATTTCAGAACTTCTCCTCATACTATGCAAATTGCAAAAACCGTTTTGGAACTGTTTGAGGATTTGAGCAGCTCAGCACTCCCCATTCACACAGCACATACACAACACATACACAGAAGGAAAAAAACGATCTCAAAAGATGTAGCATGAACTGAAATCTTTAAAAAGGATTTGAAAGTCACTATAATGCTTATTCTTCAAGATGGTAGTTGGGAACATTGCCTGAGAATTCTAAGACAACCAAGGCTGGAAGTTTTTTGCTGATAGCTTATTCATCTCAACAGTAGGCTTGCCCCAGTTGAAGCTGTAGATGAGCTCCTGTAGACAGGCTACATCTTGCAGGCAAAACAGATTAGCGCCACTCCCCTGCTTAAGCGGAACTTTTTGGGCAGGGCCTTTCCTTTTGCTGAGCAAGTTGGCTCCCGTCCGATCTTCGTATCCGAGGCTGACCTACTGGGCTGCCCTTTGTGGATTAATAAGGCCTCATGCCAATTCTGTCATGTGACAACAGTATCAATGATTCTATTGTCCACACAAATGGGTTGCTGGCTAAGCAATTTGTCATACAGCGGAGGATACTTGATATCCTATCAACATTCTAGCCATAAATAGCTTCTGAGTTGTCTTTATTTATTTATTTGTCAGTCTCGAATTGAAATGGAGAGGGGTGGTCATAAACGCCTGGGTAGATAGATTGCATTTCAAGTGACTTCCCAGAGATATGTTCAGACATGTCTGTCCATGTGTCAGATACACCACACAAGAAGTCACCTGACCCCCTGGACTCCATCTTGGGTCAAGGTAAATTGTCCATGTCCTATGCTCCTTTTAAGAAGTAAACATGTCCATTATCTTCATACATTGCGAAAGACAGTACATTGAGTTTTCCTCTCTCAGAGGGTCTTTGACGTTTGGAATTTTCTTCCATAGAAAGCAGTGGAGGTTGAACCATTGATTATATTCAAGGCTGAGTTATACGGGTTTTTGATTGACAAGGGAGTCAAGGGTTATGGGGGACAGGCAGGAAAGTGGAGTTAAGGCCACAATCAAATCAGCCATATTCTTATCAAATGGCGAGCAGGCTCGATGGGCTGCATGGCCTACTCCTGCCCCTATTTCTTACGATCTTATTAGCTCTTTTTCCGACAAAAAGACACAACTTATTTCACCTATTCCCGTAGCAGAAAGTTATGAGTTACTCATTAAATGTTTTGTTGTAAAATGCTTTGGGAACATTCTGTTCTGACTTGAAAGGTAAAAGATGGGTTGATATGTGAGGAAGAAGCGTTTTATCACAACTCAGTTCGGAAGCTCAGTAAACACATACCAAGACATCAGCATCCGTGTGGTAAAGGAGTCAATCATTAACTTTGCTTCAGTTACATTTTAAATCTTAAGGACAGCCTTTCTTTGCACAAATACGCCGGCTGAAGGAACAGCTTATGAGGATACATCGGAAGTTCCTGAAACAATATTTATCCGAATTGGAGACCCTGAACTGTAACAGGGGGGTCAGCAGGTATATTTAGCACAGCAGAAAGGATGGGCTTTACTTCCCGAGGCTGCCTGCTGGCCTTATCTGTCTCAGCCTTTAGCCTGGGTGGTGACAGCAGCTGGGCTGGCAGGGGTGGGGGCTTACCCATATCAAGTTCCTTCACCCTGGGGCTGACTCTATCAGTGTTTATTGTCTTTCTAAACATCCTGGGGGAGAAGTTGGTTAATTCCCGAAAATGGGCAAGGGGCTCATGGTGGGTGATTAATCTGTGTCTATTGACTGTGACAGGCGGCATGTTACATTGCTGCATGCAGCCCCGCTCCCCACATTGTTCATTGCATGCAGCAGCAAGGGGACTGATGCCATGAATGACCATGCAATGCTACTTAAAAGCTGCCTGTACCTCTGAAAGGGGAGGCGCGTTGTGCCTTTAAGAAGTAGTGAGAGTCATTTGGAATGGAATCTGAAACTTTGAGCAATGGCTGAAGATGTGAGACAGAGTGCACAGGGGAGGGACAAGGAGCCCTCCAGACACATGGTCAAAATAATGAGAACAAGTAGTAGCCAAGGTCCATACCTGGAACATTGCTCTGAGAACATGGTGGCAGTGCAGGAAAAAGTTTAATGATCACACATGTTGTTAAGGTGAGTAAGTTCATCTTCAAATGACATATCTCACCAACTGCACTATTTTCCTGATTGGCTGCTCAATTCACTCATCCCCACCACCCACCTACCATCAATCTCCATCAATCAGGACTCAACCCTAACTTTCATATGCTCCATCTCACCCTCACTCGCTTAACACTGTAGCAAGCCTCACACCCATAACCCACAGTTTGCACACACTGGCAGTGATTGAACTGTGACAGCCACCTCACCCAAACACATTGCAGGACACTCACTGACACACGTCCCTCTTTCTTGCAGGAGGAGGTAGGTCACAGCAGCAGACAGCAGGAATTATCTGGAGCAGGGAGAGCATGCCTGCCTGTTTTCATCCCAACAGAGGAGACAGTGCTGCCATTACGGGAAGGGGCAACACTGAGGCAGTGGCCACGGGAGGGGCTGAAGCAATTGATGACGAGGGTGTCCAATCTTCCTTCTCTCATCCCACTTCTCCCTCGTCTCTCAGTCACTTCTTATCGAGAAGCTGCAGGGGAGGTAAGTCTGTACTTCTTACTCTCTCCTTTCCCATCACCAGAACCGAAACACTGTCCCTTTCTCATTTCCGATTGTCAAGAAGTGGAATCGGCCTGGGTAGTGGCGAAAGAGATCATTCCTCAGTTTGACATTCACAACCATCAGCTCAGATCCTGACGCTGTCTGTATTTTAGAGGATAGGATAGAGGAGAGATTGGCACACGGTGAAACACTGGGAACAAGTGTGTCTGAGTCATGGTGCAGCCTCGGGGTGGAGGAATGGCCTCCTCGTGTTTCTCTGTTGCATTTGCATATATACACACACTACTTTGTGCACACACATCCTTATATAAACACACACACATCTCCATACACACAGACACGCATACATATACTATAAACATACACACCTATAGAAACACACATCTAACCGCCTGAAATATTAGTCTGTCTTTTCCCTTCACAGATTCAGACTGTTTCCACTTCACATTCACAAGCTCAGTGCTTGTTCCCTATTCTCTGCACTGCTCCCTTCCTGAACCGGCTCTCCAACTGAACCAGTTCCATAAAACACAGCCAGAGAATCAGCAGGGCCTTCTCACCATCTGTCAACCCAGCTCCCTGCTGCCTGTACTGACTGATAGTGTCTGTGTCTCCC